>NC_069500.1:1063903425-1064165925 GCF_027579735.1 Bombina bombina | reverse complement strand
AGAAGCTTTGCAATTTTAAGAGTGCTGCATCCCTCTGCAAGATATCTCACTATTTTTGACTTTTCTGAGCCTGTCAAGTCCTTCTTTTGACCCATTTTGCCAAAGGAAAGGAAGTTGCCTAATAATTATGCACACCTGATATAGGGTGTTGATGTCATTAGACCACACCCCTTCTCATTACAGAGATGCACATCACCTAATATGCTTAATTGGTAGTAGGCTTTCGAGCCTATACAGCTTGGAGTAAGACAACATGCATAAAGAGGATGATGTGGTCAAAATACTCATTTGCCTAATAATTCTACACTCCCTGTACATGTACACACACAGCATACACATGTACACACACATATGACATATACATGTATGCACACACACTACACACGCATATTCATTCACACACACACTACACAGATGGGTCACAGCCTGTATCCTCTTACAGAACCCTGCACGTACCACTCTTGACACTGAGGCCGTTTGTTTGATGTACATTTTTTTTATCTATAGTGCAGGCCCCCACAGCCTACAAAACCATTCCATCCTGAGTGACTTCTCTTAGTTATCAATGAAGGGAGGGGGCAGCAGGAGTCGGACAATTAAAATGATAATATTAGTGACAATCTACATAGAAAGATAAGTTATTATTAAATCCGGTATTAGCAATGTGATGAGTGGTTGTAATATAATCACATTGCTAATACCGGATTTAATATTAATGTACCGCAAATGTTATACAGATATATTTTTACTTATTCACATAATGTTATTGTGCTTTGTAATCGTAAATACACAGTCACTCTGTTTCAGATTTACCCTCCTCCTGAGTCCTGGACAGCTAAGAGATCATAAAGTTTAGTTCAAGCACAAAGCTAGACAAGAGAGGGATCAAACCCAGTCAGACACTGGCAGTCACCAGCCCCTCTAGAAGTTCAAGATTAACCCCCACCCCCAAGCACATCTCTAACAGAATTACGCTATATACAGTTGCATTGTGAATAAAGTTACAGAAACAATGTGCATTGCTGAATACTTTTTATACTGGTACTTTTTTTTTTTTACATTTTATAAATCAAATAGGCAAATAACTAAGGTTTTTTTCTTATAGATACGAGTAACTACGACAAACACTGTGAGTTAACGGTCCAGTCTTACAATACCTGATTACTTTATTGAACAGCGCGTAACACAGCAATGTCTGCATTTGGTTAAGCAAAATGATTTTATTCCTAAAAATGAATAACCAACACATGAATAGGCTGTATTTAAAATATGCTTTACTTTACTACCCGTCCTACTGACAGTACATTAGTGCATTATATCCACAGTTATGAGTTGGATAGATGCTGCATTATACCCTACACATATTTCCAATTTTAGCATATATAAAGCATATTTCCAACTCACCCTATAGTGGGTCAGCATATGTCCAGTAGAGGCTGCCGATGATGGGAAATATATACCTTATTACCTCTGGATTGCTGTAGCCTTAGTGCACTCACTGGCGTCCTCAAACACACTTTGCCACAGCACAGTGACAAGACTCCAGGCTTCAAGTCCTTGAGACCGTTGTTCCCCAAACCCGCTCGCATGCCCCGCTGCCCGCACTGAGTCAGGCCAGTTTACTAGTCAGCACATGTAGTCACGTGCGCTAACAACTGCACTGACTGACTGTGCGGCTATGCCGGTATTGGGCGCAATAGTGGTCACATGATGACCACTTGGTGGAGGGCCCAATCGTAATTAAAACATTTTTTAAAAAAAAAAAAATCAGCTATACTGCAGCCCAGGTGGTGGAGGGGCAAACGGGGGGGGGCAAGACATTTTCTAGAGGGGGGCAAATGTCCCCCTTGCCCCCCTGTAGCGACCCCACTGATCATATAACTTACCTCTGTAAACTTTCCCCCAAACTCTTTTTTTATTTATAAACCCTTTGCTTTCTAATGTATTAAAGGAACAGTATACACCAATTTTCATATAACTGCATGTAATAGACACTACTCCCAAATCCCATTCTCCCAAATACGTCTGAATCACTAAGAATTATCAATCTGTCTGACATCCAACTCTCAGAAAGCCATATCTGTTTATTATCAAAGGGACTCTCATTTTGTCCATCACAAACAATAGACAAATTTGAAGTCATAAAAGACATTCAATTATACATACGGAAACTGCTCCTAAAAAAATTCTTTACAGACAAAGAACCAGAATGGGGCTGGAACTCAGAAGAAATACAAACAATTCAAGATTTACAGAGCTTATTGGATGAAAATGATCCAAGTATGAACAAAAAATGGAGAAATAAAATCCATAACAAATCTACCTTTGTACCGCAAAACGTAAATGCCCCACAATTGGACATATTCAATGAGATGGTCTGCAATGAAATTACCAGTTTGAATATACCTCCTAAAATCAATAATCTAACCTACAAGGAGAGACAAGCACTGCAAGAGATGCAAAATTGGGATGAAGTAGTCATTAGAAATTCAGACAAGGGCGGCAACATCGTAATTTGGCCCCTCACATTATACTTAAAAGAAGTATACAAACAACTAAAAGATACAAGTTGCTATGTGAAACTGTTTAACAACCCAATAACCAACATCCACAAGAAATATAATAAGCTGATTACGGAAGCTGCATATGAAGGAATTATCAATGAAAAAGAGAAAAAATACCTTAACGTAACAAAACCAAAGACTGCAACATTCTATCTAATACCGAAGATCCACAAGAATCAAGAAACTCCACCAGGAAGACCCATTGTCTCCGGTATAGGCTGCCTTACTGAAAGAGCAAGCGAATATATAGATTTCCGCTTAAGAGAGTATGTTGCAGAGCTCCCCTCATACGTTCAAGACACCATGCAGGTTCTTCAAAGACTCAACAATATCTCTTTGAACAAATCAACGTGGCTGGTAACAACGGATGTTGAGTCATTATATACATCAATCCAACATAAAGATGGTTTACAAGCAGTTCGCTACTTCTTAGAACAAAAATCTGGAGAGGGAAGACCTCATGATGATTTCATCCTTAGCCTACTGGAATTTGTACTGACCAACAACACATTCATCTTTGACAACCAACACTATCTACAGGTCCGGGGCACTGCCATGGGCACAGCCTGTGCCCCGACCTATGCCAATCTCTTTTTAGGATGGTGGGAGGCAGAAGAAGTGTTCTCTGATACAAACAACATATACACAGACCTTATACCCATGTGGATAAGGTACATAGATGACATCTTTTTCATCTGGGAGGGAACCCAAGAGGAACTTCTGACATTTTTAAACATATTGAACAGGAACAACTTAAATATAAAACTCACGCATGAAGCAAGTCAAAGTGAAATAAATTTCTTAGACCTAACTATTAAAAAAGATTCTGAAGGCAACATTCAAACAGATCTGTACAGAAAACATACAGCAACCAACAGCATCCTACATAGTACAAGTGCGCATGCACCAGGTACCATTCGAGGTTTACCAACAGGTGAATTCCTCAGAACTAGAAGGAACTGCTCGGAAGATGCGACATTTCAAATACGAGCGAAACAAGTATCCTCCCGGCTAATAGAAAGAGGCTACAGTAAAAGGAAGATCAAACAAGCCAAATATAGAGCCCAGAGAACCAAAAGACAAGATCTATTACATAAAAAGACGAAAACCAATGACAATAAACCTAGGCTGGTTCTCACATATAATTCACAAACCTCTGAGGTTGTACAAATCATATCAAAACACTGGGATATTCTAATGACTGATCCCACACTGAAAAGATGCTTAGGAAATAGACCTGCTATAAGTTACAGACGAACTAAAAATCTAAAAGATTTACTAACCAGCAGTCATTTCCAACCAAAGAAAACAAAAACTGCATTTAATCCAGGATGTCACAAATGTGGAAACTGCAGCACTTGTAAATACATCAAGAAAACCACGAACATCACGGACCGTTTTGGCACAATACATAAAATTAGGAGATATATCAGCTGCCAAAGTGAAGGCATAATCTATGTACTTCGATGCACATGTGACAAATACTACGTCGGCATGTCGACTAGAAAACTAAGAACCAGATTAATGGAACACCTAAGGAACATCAAAAATGCAGGAAAAGATAAATTGGATGGTAAAGCCATCACCAGTGTAGCAACACACTTTTTGGAACACCACAACTCAAGACAAGAAGATTTGGTTTGCTGGGGAATAGAAAAAGTGAGCCTAGGGATAAGAGGAGGAGATCTTGAAACTGCCCTATTAAGAGCAGAGAGTAGATGGATATACTTACTCAACTCAATATATCCAACAGGCCTTAATGAACAAAATAATTATTTCACATTTTTATAGATATGGAGAGATGAACAAAAAAATTTTTTATTGCCAAAAACTATCTTAGGCAAATATCTTCTGAAAAACTGCAATCTAATCAACAATGGTGAAATATCCATAAAACAAACTACACAGAAATGATAAAAAGTTATCATTTTTCCAAAACAAACCACAACTATGTCGAGATTACAAGATACATTAATATAAATAAACAAACTATCTGGAAGGAAACTAAAATGAGAGTTATCATGCTAGAAGGATTCGATAAAAATTTACACAAGACACTCTATGAGAATAAAAACCTTTTTACTACAATGACAACAAACTGAGTATTGTCACATTATGCACTAAACCACCACTAACACCCAACTGTTAATTTCCTTAGAAGTAACCACCAATAAGGGAACATTGTGTATATTAATTCATTATCACTTTAACTTATGCTACACAAGTATAGGATTTTCACCTTCTCTCTTCTCAAAATAAGAATTGGAGAACAATATAAAAATCTTTTTATCACTCCATATCACTATATCATTCACTAACCACAGAATACAGACATTTGTCACAACACGTCGAAACACGCTACACTTCACTAGTATAAAACACAAAAAAACATAAAAAATTTTTTTGAATAATAAAAGAAAATAATTCTTAACAGAATATTCTCACTTACCTCACTTTTCACTTAGAAATTGTTTTTGGTTATTTTGAGGGTTCCCTTTGTGGGCACATGGGACCCAAGTTTTCTTTTTGTGACTTTTTAGAGTTTAAGACACATTACACTGTTCACAATTTACACCCAACCACATAACATTAGGTTATTAATAGCACGCATAGTCACTACATCTCTTATAATTTATTACTTTTCATTAAATCAGCAGTTAAATGTCCTCATAGAATAAGGGAAATAAATAATGAATAAAAAACAAAAAAATACAACAATAAAATAACATAAAACACCATTGATTCTCCTATTCTAACATAGTTTCTCCTGTCACTTGCTCCGACTCCATTTTAATAATTAATTTCCTGATATAAATCTTTCAGAATACCGGAGGCAAGTATGAGAATACCACAAATACGAACAGTTGATTTTAAAGTTAAAATCATCATTTGACTAGCCACCCAAGATCTCTATATCTACATACCTACATACCTAGTTTTAGAAGAATCCTGTGGACTCACAAATAGGCAAACAATCAATATAGATACGATTATTTTAGGACATATTTCATGATGGCATATCACTAAACGAGTCAACTTTTGAAATAGTACCCTCATCAAAATACTATAAACATGGGAAAAGATATACGATCCAAAGACCTTATCTCAAACTTAGTACATATAGCTCAACAAAGAGAATATATACATATTATTACATTGCAATAATATAAGTAATTTAAATTATCCAAAATATAACTTAACAAATTTGCCATGGATGACACCATACTGGAATGTAATGTCAAATCTGTGTATACACATAATAATAAATAGACACCCAATAGACTTTACTTACATACATTCCACCTTAAGTGAATAAGTCAAAATCCTCCTTAACAACATCCGGGACCCACAACATGAAAACACAGGAACCTAGATTGACATATAGATTTGCCCAACCAGAAAATTTCTGAGGCGGAACTTCCGGTTCATACCGGGTTTAAATTTCTCAGAGACGGGCGGCCCGCCGCCTTTGATAAAGCCCTATACGGGCGAAACGCGTTAGGTGTAGAGACAGAGCATTGTTAAGCTCTTTTTTTAAAAATTAGGATAAAGTAGTCGGTTACGTTAGACTATGGCTCACCGGCATCAATAGGGTGTCAGCGCGGTACACTATTTTAGGAAACTCCTTAGAGGGACACCCACTGACTAATATCGCTTATACCAGTAACCTATATTTATAACTCCTGTATGGCATAACCAGTAATAAGGTTACGATTAACTATTACAATAAGGCTATAACCGGTATGGGATATTTACATGGGTAACTAAGCCAACTTAGAGTATAAGCTAAACCAGTTACAGCGCAAATTACTGCTAATCCAGACTAACAATCAGGAGTTAGATTCACAACAGCAGAGTAATATAACAAACTGCATGCTGGCAGCTTGATATTTTTCTGTGTATAAGAAAATAGTATTCACAATAAAAATCTTACTATACTACAAAAGCGTGCCAAAGGGCAAACACTAAGAGGTTATCGAGTTACATGTAGCGATCTCCCTGCAGGCACACTACTGTTGTTCAAAACATCAAAAAGAACCATATTACGGTTTACCTGTGGAACACAATTTTATATTTGAAATAATAACCGAGATTGCATTAAAGTGATACTACCCTTGTTCAGTGAAATCAAACTCAACAATCATAACTCACTATAATACTCATCATAGGTGCATAACTGGTGTACAAACTAATACCTGAATACTTAATACTGTGCAGTGGCATTACTGCACTAGAATACTCTGATTTAATCAGACCAATAATCAGTAATAGTATTTAACATTTTACTGGGACCTACATAAGAACAATACAGTAATAAAATCACTGCTGCACTAAAATAAAGTTACCTCTGTATGTTTAATACCACACTACTATTACTACATGGGAATACAGAATATCTAGGGCTTTTCCAATACATACTAAGCTATTAGGAAATACAATAAGAATACAGATTGAACAAGTTACACTTAAACTTGAAAGAATAACAGCTTGATTATATTATACCCTAGCTGATTCTCTACATAAAATCATCCCAGACCAGAGGATCAAACACAAATATATAAGTGGTATTGGGATAGTATAATGCATACAAACCAATCTATTTAACATTAACCCTACGATAAGTGAATACAAAAGTGAGTGAATGGATAGATAACAGCAGTAACAACAATATCACTATCAAGTGATTTATATTGATACAACAGTGAATAACTGAAAGACAAAACTGGCAGCTGTCTTATCTCATATACCTTAGAGAATAGAATTAGCCCAGCACTTTAATATAAGTTCAGTTTCCCCCACTGGACAACTAATATAAAACCAACATCTCTTGTGTAGATTATCCTATATGTAACAGATCACTGTAAAGGAATAACAGCCTTAGAGTATGGATGACAGCAATATGTATACATAAACATATTATACCAGCATTAAACTGACCACTTATTGCATAAGACATCCAGGCTACGGCTTATAATTTAGAATCCTTAACTCAGTTGATCTGAAATAATCCCACACTGGGTATTGTTATAACAATCTACACCTCATCAACATAGCTTTATTTAATTGAGCCGGTGTGCCACATTGATTTCTGTATAGATTATATTGTAATATTATTATCTGGGCTATCATACCCCAAAGGCCTATTTAGACACATTATTACATATAATAAAATCTATACAGGACTACTTTATCCTAGGCTTTTAACTGTTTATGTTTTTTCCCCCTTGTCTTCCCCCCTTCTCCAATTATTTTAGTTAAATAAATAAAAGTTAAGTTTTACACTCTGGAAGTTAACGCCGCATAAGAGGTTAAGACAGTGAGTGCTAGAACCGCATTCTTTCGTGGAAGTGACTTTATCACCTCCACTCTCTGTGTGACTACTATAAAGAATAATATCTAAAAATCAGTAAAATCAGTATAAAACCGTTTAAAAACTTACTTAGAAGCTCCCAGTTTAGCTCTGTTAAAAAGGTAGCTGAAACACCCACTGCAAGTGTAAAATGCAGACACTCTCCCCTACCCCTTCCTTTGCATATGAAAAGACCCTTTACACAAACAGGTGCAAGCTGGAGTAGGTATACGTCGGTATTCTCCTAAAACTTTGGGGCTTGGTTAGGAGTATGAAAATCAGAGCAATATTATTTAAAAATAATCAAAACTATAAATTTAAAACAAAAATTTATAGGCTATATAAATGGATCATCTGCAAAACATTTATGCAAATCTAGTGTATAATGTCCCTTTAAGCCTTAATTCATCTCTATTTCCATAGCATTTAATGCATATTTGAATACACCATAGCAAGCGTTAAGGTTTAAAAAGTGTTAAATGGTAAAATCAGTGGTTCGGATTGTGTGCAAGCAAAAAACGTGCGCTACTGTGACTTCCCACTGAAAGTATAGGGTACACTATATAGGTATATTGGGTGTCTTACAAAAATACATTGGTTAAACATTTTAAACTACATTTGTAACACCCAGTTCAGCAATATTGATAGTGGGAAGTTGATTGCTAAGTGCACGTTATCAATCTCTTGTAGTCTTAGTGTGCTAGAGAGACTACTCTAAAAATGAAACAAATTTGAGTATTTTATTTTTCCACTAGAATGTAGCCATTTAATATCCCTTTAACCTTAATGGAGCAACTACTGAAAATGTAAATAGCCTGAGAGATAATTTGGCACTGGCTGCAGCTACAAGTAGTGTCCTCTGTTAGTTCCTGCCAGTCAGATATGCTGTGTTAGCAGCTGATGCATGGCACATCGACTACATTGGCGCCACTGAAAACCTCCAGATGAATTTGCAGGGTCATTTGCAACAGACTATTCACAGCGTCTTCTGCGCTGTGTGCTTGACAATCTGAGCTGTGAGCAGCATCTAGCCACTGAAAAGTACATTTGTTTGTAGTTCAAATGACTGGACAAGATATAATTATTAGAGAATGTGTTATCTACCTCAAGTATTGGAAATGTTTAGTGATTTGATTGGAAATGATCATTTCTTCAACTGCTGTTACATCTCTAGAGTATTTGTCTGGCTTTTTTTGGCATTGAATTTTTAAATGTCCTATGGAAAGCTCATAATATTTTTTTATTTTTTTTTAAAGATCAGCTTTATTGATGGTTCAAAATACAATTAGGATAACATGAATACTGATAATACAGTTTTTCACAAAACAATAATAACAATTTAAAAAAGAAGCCTGAACTACAGCATTTAACCCTTTGCTGACGGGCAGAATTTGATGTAAACAAATGGAAATCAAGTGATCGAGCATGCGATCGCGAGATTTCAATGATGGGATCGGGTCAGGAGGTAGTCCCAATGATGCTAGGCCCGCCCTCCAGGCCCGCAATCCCATTCAGGGACACGTTTGACTTCAGAACCACCAAACTACTAGGACATTCCATGCCGTCCTAATGGCACTAAAGCCCAGCGCAATTAGAACAGCATTGAACGTCCTAACGGTGGAAATGCATTAATCATCATAATAAACATAATCCATACTGTAATATAAAAAACAAAAATAAAAAAACAATATATAAATGCGTATATGATAAAGGGTTTATGTGCTCACATACTCTAGAGCTTAAAGGGACAGTTTACACCAGAATTGTTATTGTTTTATAAAATAGATAATTCCTTTATTACCCATTCCCCAGTTTTGCATAACCAACACTGTTATATTAATATATTTTTACCTCTGTGATTACCTTGTATCTAAGCATCCTTTGACAGCCCCCTGATCACATGACATTTTATTTATTATCTATTGACTTGCATTTTAGCCAATAAGTGCAGTGTCTGCCACAAGCCATGGGTGTGATCACAATGTTATCTATATGGCTCACATGAACTAGCACTCCCCTGTTGTGAAAAGCAAATTAAAAAAGCAAGTGATAAAAGGTGGCCTTCAAGGGCTTAGAAATTACCATATGAGCCTGCCTAGGTTTAGCTTTCAACAAGGAATACTAAGAGAACAAAGCACATGTGATGATAAAAGTAAATTGGAAAGTTGTTTAAAATTACATGCCCTATCTAAATCATGGAAGTTTATTTTTGACTAGACTGTCCCTTTAACATCAAGCTCTAGATATAAAGGCTCTTTGAGACTCCATTTGGAGACACAGAAGTGGCATTTAAAACGGAGAGAGTAAAAATATTTATTAATAAAAAGTGATATCACCAGGCTTGTTTAAAGAGAATACGCCATTACAAGAACCTCCGCTATCATATGGACTGTTACAAGGAAAGAATGTCTCTGAGATGCGGCTGTTAGGTTAGTTTTTCTTAGTGAGCACATTCTTATATATTGATGCTTATTACCTGATAGAAATAACTCCCATGGTGTTCATTGGTGGATAGGGACACACCTCCATATGCCTGGGAATAAAACATGACTAATTATAACTGGATCATCCATTTAACCCCTTGCAATACTGAGACATTGTTTATGATTTTTACAGAACATACAATTTTAAACAACTTTCCAATTTACTTCTATTATCAAATTTGCTTCATTTTCTTGTTATTGTTTGCTGAAGGAGCAGCATTGCACTACTGGCAGCTAGCTGAACACATTTAGTTATCCAATTACAAGAGACAAATGTTTGCAGGCACCGATCAGCAGCTAGCTCCCACTAGTGTAGGATATATGCATATTATTTTTCAACAAAGGATACAAAGAGAATGAAGCACATTTGAAATTAGAAGTGAATTTAAAAGTGTCTTACAATTACATGCTCTGCCTGAATAATGCAAGTTTCATTTAGACTTTTCTGTCCCTTTAATAGGTATAGCTTACAGGAGAAAATAAGATAGGTGATTACAGCAGCACCACCCCTTAAACTGTATCTGGCCAGTCCCAGCTACTGCACCCCACCGGGAAATCTCCTGGTGTCTTGGTCAGCCAATCCAGCCTTGGCGAACAAGCAAATCAGCAGCTTCAAATGGTAGTTGTAGAAGATAAATTGTTATTATTCACTTTATGTCCCTTTAATGCTGAAGCCCACAAGCTGTGCTTTATTTACTATAATATTAATAATTCTTCAGGGAATATAGTGCCACCTGCAGCTGATGAGTACACTAATTTGCCTTTTGGGCTATAGCCTTAAGCTGCATATTCTATTCACTCTTTGGTCTATATTCTAGAATGGTAAACTGGATGAGCCATTTAGTGCTGTCAAAATTAAAATGTGATTTCATCTTTATGGGTGACTGGTATTACAAAAGTCCAAACAGATTTTCTGAAATACAACATATGTACATCTGGTTCTATCACTACTGTTCTCATTCACAACTCGGCAGTCGCACTCCCTGAAATGATGAAACTAGCTTTGGCCTTGTTGTGCTTGACAGTAATTATGGTCCAACCCCAGGGGCAGGATGTCACACTGAATCTGCAAAGCTGGAGAAATTAGGTTTGAGTTTCAGAGTCAGCCATCTGTCTGATAGCGAAACAAACCTGTGAGTGCTGCGTACATATGAACAACACAGTACATGTATCGCTTTTTATCTACCCCTGCATCTGTATCCGCTGACAGCACACCCCACATGGTGCCTCACAATCAGCTTGGTGTTTCTTGTTACTTGCTACTGCTGCAGGGAAAATAAAATGAATATAGTAGAATGGAGACAAAGCATTAGCCGTGTACATTTTCTTCATTGATTAAGGTCTGCAAGCTAACATTGTTCTTATTGGCTTGTAAAGCATCTTAAATAATGTTGCTGCACATTTTAGATCAGTGATAAGCTACCTGTTTCACATAAATGGCTGCAAATTAAGCTCTGATTACTCACAATCAATGAATATTGCCAAATTGCCTTTCACATTTTGGTTGTATGCTAAACAAAGCTGTTTAAATTTAAATGGAAACTAATACTGCAGTATATCTGTTGTGTTCTTCCTTCTAATCCTCACTGCCTGATAAGGATAACTGCTGCTGCTTTCCTGGTAGAGAAAAAAAAGACATTAATTTATTCATAACAGGAACAGAATAACCAAGCAAACTGAATACATTTAAAATACCCTCTTTGAAATGAAGTTTACTGTAGTGTTCGTTTAACTTTGAGATCAGCTAATGTTACGGAATTCATACCCTCCCACATGAAGTCTCTCAGTGCACAGCCTGGATGTTCCACTGCAAGGAATGTGGGCAGTCTAGAAATTAAAGTTGCAGAAGGGCTAGTGACAGAATTTGGGTCTGGTCACATGTGTCAGGCTAGGGTATTCACAAGGAATAGAATAGGGAATGAGGCATTACAGCCAATGGAACAGAGAATTCATAATACAAGTGTTCCTCTCAAGCTCAGACCAAAATACTGCTGTTAAATGAAGTGCTTTTTGAGATTTGCAAGTAAACCATCATTTCATGTTAGTTTGCATAACAAAACATATGAAAATGCTATGGAAGTAAATGTTAAAGTTATATCTATAATTATTTCTGTATAATATAAGACAGTGCTGATAAGATCTCACACTTTCAGGTTATAGTCACAAAAGAAACAAATACTCAGTGTTTCAGTATATTATATAGATTGTAGAACATACATTTTTAACAATAAAAAAGTATAATGGTTAAGAGTAAAAACAGTGGCAACAATGTTGTTGCAATATACAAACAATTAAAAACAAAACCGTGTAGAAGAAAGAACAAGAGCGCAACCTCCGACTCAAGTGAAATTTTATTAAATACACAATACGCGCAAACACATAATGCACTTACAAAAGTTAAAATGATGGTCAGCCTGTCAATCTGTTAAGTCCGCTGTAGTCCTGTAAATGATCCTAAGCCCTCGTTATGGTTCCGTAGTCTCAATTATAGACACACCGATCATGGTGGGACCTCCACGGACTGTCTCTCATTAACAGGCAATGTCCAAACTTATGTACTCCTCAACACGTTTCTCCCGACGCCGGTCGGGCTTTCTCAAGAGGTTAGAATGTATGGCAGCTTCGGCATCCGCAGGCTTTTTTGTAATAAAAAGAAACCGCCCTCTATTACCATCTATTCTAACCAATCATTCACTGTTGATTGGTGACGTTGCCGTGGCTGTCAAACATGGTTTCTTACAAAATAAGAGTATCTCCGCATGTGCTTTTCGATTGAATCATTTGCCATACAATCTTTCTGCATACAAGGAAATTACAATGTGTCTGATTAAAAATACATATTTGATTAAAAAATACAAAAATGGGCTAAAAATACAAAATTGATTATAAAATATATAGTCGATTTAAACAAATAGTCAATTTAAAAAATACACAATTTAAAAAATACATGCTCGTTTAAAAGTTACAAACTTACTTTTCAAAGTTACAAATATAAATAAATAAATAAAGATAGATAAATAAATAAATGTACATATAAGATAACTGCTCATTTTTTAAATATAATTGTAAAAATGAATGAATATACAAGTATATCGCATTACTCTACTATTTATTGTCTATATTTACACCTACTATATGAATCATCTCGGTATTCTACTAGCATAAAAGTCTATAAACTGTCACCTTCTTACTAAGGACATTTGTATTACATATATGCCTGTATATCTAAATCAACATTTAAACCTTTGGGTTCCGAGCTCTCTAGTTTATAAATCCAATAGGTTTCCTGTTTTCTTAGTCTTAAGACTGAAGGGGCAATCCAATCAATCACCTGGATTTTTAAAGATCTAGGGTCACAATTGTGAACCTCTAAAAAATGTTTAGATACACTATTGCCTAGATTTAGAGTTTGGCGGTAGCCGTCAAAACCAGCGTTAGCGGGTCCTAACGCTGGTTTTTACCGCCCGCTGGTATTTAGAGTCAGTCATTAAAGGGTCTAACGCTCACTTTGCAGCCGCGACTTTTCCATACCGCAGATCCCCCTACGTCAATTGCGTATCCTATCTTTTCAATGGGATCTTTCTAACGCCGGTATTTAGAGTCGTGGCTGAAGTGAGCGTTAGAAATCTAACGACAAGACTCCAGCCGCAGAAAAAAAACAGGAGTTAAGAGCTTTTTGGGTTAACGCCGGTTCATAAAGCTCTTAACTACTGTGCTCTAAAGTACACTAACACCCATAAACTACCTATGTACCCCTAAACCGAGGTCCCCCCACATCGCCGCCACTATAATACATTTTTTTAACCCCTAATCTGCCGACCGCACACCGCCGCCACCTACGTTATACTTATGTACCCCTAATCTGCTGCCCCTAACACCGCCAACCCCTATATTATATTTATTAACCCCTAATCTGCCCCCCTCAACGTCGACGACACCTACCTACACTTACTAACCCCTAATCTGCCGACCGGACCACACCGCTACTCTAATAAATGTATTAACCCCTAAAGCTAAGTCTAACCCTAACACTAACACCCCCCTAAGTTAAATATAATTTAAATCTAACGAAATAAATTAACTCTTATTAAATAAATTATTCCTATTTAAAGCTAAATACTTACCTGTAAAATAAACCCTAATTTAGCTACAATATAAATAATAATTATATTGTAGCTATTTTAGGATTAATATTTATTTTACAGGCAACTTTGTATTTATTTTAACCAGGTACAATAGCTATTAAATAGTTAATAACTATTTAATAGTTACCTAGTTAAAATAATTACAAAATTACCTGTAAAATAAATCCTTAACTAAGTTACAATTAAACCTAACACTACACTATCAATAAATTAATTAAATTAAATACCTACAATTATCTACAATTAAACCTAACACTACACTATCAATAAATTAATTAAATACAATACCTACAAATAAATACAATTAAATAAACTAACTAAAGTACAAAAAATAAAAAAGAACTAAGTTACAAAAAATAAAAAAATATTTACAAACATTAGAAAAATATTACAACAGTTTTAAACTAATTACACCTACTCTAAGCCCCCTAATAAAATAATAAAGCCCCCCAAAATAAAAAAATGCCCTACCCTATTCTAAAATTAAAATAGAAAAGCTCTTTTACCTTACCAGCCCTTAAAAGGGCCATTTGTGGGGCATACCCCAAAGAATTCAGCTCTTTTGCCTGGAGAAAAAAAACATACAATACCCCCCCCCAACATTACAACCCACCACCCACATACCCCTAATCCAACCCAAACCCCCCTTAAATAAACCTAACACTAAGCCCCTGAAGATCTTCCTACCTTATCTTCACCACACCGGGTATCACACCGATCCGTCCTGGCTCCGATGTCTTGATCCAAGCCCAAGCGGGGGGCTGAAGACATCCATCCTCCGGCTGAAGTCTTGATCCAAGCGGGCAGAAGAGGACATCCGGACCGGCAAACATCTTCATCCAAGCCGCATCTTCTATGTTCTTCCATCCGATGACGACCGGCTCCATCTTGAAGACCTCCAGCGCGGATCCATCCTCTTCTTCCGACGACTAGACGACGAATGAAGGTTCCTTTAAGGGACGTCATCCAAGATGGCGTCCCTCGAATTCCGATTGGCTGATAGGATTCTATCAGCCAATTGGAATTAAGGTCGGAAAATTCTGATTGGCTGATGGAATCAGCCAATCAGAATCAAGTTCAATCCGATTGGCTGATCCGATCAGCCAATCAGATTGAGCTCGCATTCTATTGGCTGTTCCGATCAGCCAATAGAATACGAGCTCAATCTGATTGGCTGATCGGATCAGCCAATCGGATTGAACTTGAATCTGATTGGCTGATTCCATCAGCCAATCAGAATTTTCCGACCTTAATTCCGATTGGCTGATAGAATCCTATCAGCCAATCTGAATTCGAGGGACGCCATCTTGGATGACGTCCCTTAAAGGAACCTTCATTCGTCGTCTAGTCGTCGGAAGAAGAGGATGGATCCATGCTGGAGGTCTTCAAGATGGAGCCGGTCGTCATCGGATGGAAGAACATAGAAGATGCGGCTTGGATGAAGATGTTTGCCGGTCCGGATGTTCTCTTCTGCCCGCTTGGATCAAGACTTCAGCTGGAGGATGGATGTCTTCAGCCCCCCGCTTGGGCTTGGATCAAGACATCAGAACCAGGACGGATCGGTGTGATACCCGGTGTGGTGAAGATAAGGTAGGAAGATCTTCAGGGGCTTAGTGTTAGGTTTATTTAAGGGGGGTTTGGGTTAGATTAGGGGTATGTGGGTGGTGGGTTTTAATGTTGGGGGGGTTGTATTTTTTTTTACAGGCAAAAGAGCTGAATTCTTTGGGGCATGCCCCGCAAAGGGCCCTTTTAAGGGCTGGTAAGGTAAAAGAGCTTTTCTATTTTAATTTTAGAATAGGGTAGGACATTTTTTTATTTTGGGGGCTTTGTTATTTTATTAGGGGGCTTAGAGTAGGTGTAATTAGTTTAAAATTGTTGTAATATTTTTCTAATGTTTGTAAATATTTTTTTTATTTTTTGTAACTTAGTTCTTTTTTATTTTTTGTACTTTAGTTAGTTTATTTAATTGTATTTATTTGTAGGTATTTTATTTAATTAATTTATTGCTAGTGTAGTGTTAGGTTTAATTGTAACTTAGGTTAGGATTTATTTTACAGGTAATTTTGTAATTATTTTAACTAGGTAGCTATTAAATAGTTATTAACTATTTAATAGCTATTGTACCTGGTTAAAATAAATACAAAGTTGCCTGTAAAATAAATATTAATCCTAAAATAGCTACAATATAATTATTCGTTATATTGTAGCTATATTAGGGTTTATTTTACAGGTAAGTATTTAGCTTTAAATAGGAATAATTTATTTAATAAGAGTTCATTTATTTTGTTAGATTTAAATTATATTTAACTTAGGGGGGTGTTAGGGTTAGGGTTAGACTTAGCTTTAGGGGTTAAAAAATTTATTAGAGTAGCGGTGAGGTCCGGTCGGCAGATTAGGGGTTAATAATTGTAGGTAGGTGGAGGCGACGTTGTGGGGGTCAGATTAGGGGTTAATAAATATAATATAGGGGTCGGCGGTGTTAGGGGCAGCAGATTAGGGGTACATAGGGATAACGTAGGTTGCGTTAGGAGCTTAACGCTGCTTTTTTGCAGGTGTTAGGTTTTTTTTCCAGCTCAAACTGCCCCATTGTTTCCTATGGGGGAATCGTGCACGAGCACGTTTTTGAAACTGGCCGCGTTCGTAAGCACCGCTGGTATCGAGAGTTGCAGTGGCGGTAAATTATGCTCTACGCTCCCTTTTTGGAGCCTAACGCACTGAAAACGCAGCCATTCTGTGAACTCTAAATACCAGCGGTATTTAAAAGGTGCGGGGGAAAAAAAGCATGCGTTAGCTACGCGGGTCGTTACCGACAAAACTCTAAATCTAGCCGTATGTTTTATTAATTTTGTTTTAATATTATATAGGTGCCTGCTAAAGCGTCTTCTTATTTTTCTTTTTGTACGCCCTATGTACTTTAATCCACACCCAAAAAAACGCATGCCTGGCCAGACTGCAATCCACTTCACAAAACAATTCAGGGTCCTGCCTATTTCTCAGGTTAAATTATACATAGTGCAAAACATCAAAATATGAGGCCTTACATGGCACAAATAACCCCCGACTCCAATATAAATATATACCAATAAATGTCTGAGGCTCACTCACCAAACCGTGCTGATCAAAGCAGGCTGGGCCAGTGGCTTAGCGTGGGGGGGGGCACAGGGGCGGTTGCCCCGGGCGCAAAATGCTGGGGGGCGCAGAATGCTTGGCTCCCAGCCTCCCCAGTCCCCACCATCTCAAGACAGTAGACAGTCACAGTCCCACTCCCAGCGGCGCTACAGGGAGGCTAAAAAATCTGACAGGCGCCTGCGCCCAGCCATTCTGTCTCTCAAGTGAACAGTCTACTACTCTGAAGTCAAGACGTGCTGTGTAATGATTTAATTATCATAATTTTATGAGTGTAATCCTATCCAACCGTTACCTGCTGCTAGACTAGTGTTTATGCCCCTAGTTAGCACGGTCCACTCCCACTCCCAGCGCACATGTCAGGAGGGAGGAAGAAGTCAGAGCAGCAGAGCCAGAGTGGAGTCAGACTAGTACGCCGCGCCCGCAATGATAAGGTAAGTAGTGTCAACAGAAATTACCAAACTCATCACCGGGTCCGTATCAGAACCAGACCACCAGTGCCACTGCCAGCCAGAATTATAATTAAATTATTATAGCCCCTGTTTTTGCCTGGGCCCTGGGGAATAGGGATTGGAAATGGCAACGCACGCAAAATGCAGCTTAGCCTCTACCGTTACCCAGGTGACGTCGCAGGGCCAGCCAGCCAAGTTCCAAAGGACCCAGAGTCACTCTGAGCCAGCCAGCCAAATTCCAACTTCCAAAGGACCCAGAGTCTGAGCCAGCCAGCATGCCAGAGTGTGAGAGTGATCTATGCTGCTTTAAAGTGAAAGCTGGTTATTTTATTTCAAATTCATTTTTAACCTGGGTAAAATAAAACATACAAGATGTAAATGATCTACAACTTGTATGTTTTACCCAGGTTAAAAATGAATTTAAAAAAAATAACTGGCTTTCACTTTAAAGCAGCATAGATCACTCTCACACTCTGGCAGCTGGCTCAGATGTATTTAAAAATTAAATCCCATGTTTAAATATTAAACCATAAAAAATTTAATTGTTAAGTTATATAATCTACTTACTAATATATATAATAAAGTAATGGCTGCCTGCCTGCAACCATATTGAATCCTAATTTTTAAGGATGAATGTAGAGTTTAGAATTATATATATATATATATATATATATATATATATATATATATATATATATATATAGTATATATTTTTGTTGTTAAAATAAAGCTTTGTTTGTTTTAAAACAAAAACCTGTCTCCTAAGTTGTTGAGCTGTCTCCTATATTCAAAGCAAATTTGCCAATCGCTACTGTACTGGTGGAAGAGACTCAGTCAGTGCTAATGGATTAGAAGGGCGCAATTCTTGACTTGCCCTGGGCGCTGAGAAGCCACGCTACGCCACTGGGCTGGGCTCACTGAACTCCCAGCTCCCCAGTATTCTGTATGGTGGTCCAACCTTAATAACAGGATTACCCATTCAACACTGCTTCTAACTATCATCTTAAAGGGAAACTCAAGTCAAAATTAAACTTCATGATTCAGATACAGCATGCAATATTAAACAACTTTCCAATTTACTTCCATTAACAAAATGTGCACAGTCTTTTTATATTTACACTTTTTGAGCGACCAACTCCTACTGAGCATGTGCAAGAATTGACAGCATATACGTATATGCATTTATGATTGGCTGATGGCTGTCACATGATACAGGGGGAGTGGAAATAGACAGAACTTTGCAATTTATTTAACAAAAATCTACTACTCATTTGAAGTTCAGACTAAGTGCTATTGCATTGTCTTCTTATCATGTATTTGTTGATTATGCAAATCTACAGTGTTGACTGGTCCTTTAAGGGGATGTGCCCAAAGGATACACGTAAGAACAAGTAACTTGATAGAAGCTTAAAAACTTTAATAAAATTCAAATATATTCACAAAAAATCCCTTTGGGATAAAAACACATATGTATTACTATGCGTTTCTTGTCTTGCCGGCATGTATCATCAGACATACACATATGAACAATGCACAGCCATTTAAACTTGTTTCTGACCAATAACTATAATTCACCTGCAACAACCCCCCCCCCCCCCGATGACTCTTAAATCCCAGAAGATAAGACTCAACCAAACAAATTCAGATATAAACTGGACCCCACAAAAACAAAAACGCAATGAAGCTAATCCGAGCACTGATGAGTCAATTCCCCAGTAGTCCAAAAAATAAAAACACCCCACTCAAATTTGCTATCCCTCTCCATAATGTTACCTCTATGTGAATATTGCTACCAAATACCGTCAGTGACAATACAAACATCACCTAAATATTACTGCAACCAAAAGACGGCTCATGTTACTATCCTACCAATAAGAATCTATTAAAAAAAAATTTATTGTGAATTGTGTTCTTATTTTGAGACATTCATTTATATTATTTTGTTGTGATATATTTTTTACCAGTTGAATCCCCTTCTGCTTTGTTTTTGAAGTTATAATAGACTTAATGTAAATTTTACTTTATACCCCCATACAAGTCCTTATGTGAGGGTTTTATTGCACCTACGTTATCTGACATGCTAAAAATTATTACTTTGGACTTCTAATGTGAGGGCAAAAATAGAATTGCTACTGATTGTACTTGAGTGATGCTAACGCACAATAGCGCTGATGTGTGTGTTCCCTATGTCTATTCCTATGTTTAAACTAAATGTATGTTATGTATACATGTAAACATATAATCTAAATAATGGTTTGCGTAAATCAAAGCAGGACTGAGCTAGAATCAGTAGTGCTGTAGCGAATCATGTCTGCTCGACCTCGCTAAAATGCCGACAGCATATGCTGTCGGCATTTAACATTGCACAAGCATTTCTAATGAAATTATTGTGCACTGCCACCCTTGCTCGCTGGTGGCCAATCGGCTGCTAGCAAGGGCTGTCAGTCATCCCGATCGGATCGGGATGATTTTTAATCTGCCACTTTATAGGTCGTGGGCAGGTTAAGGAGCAGCGGTCTTATTGGTAAAAAGCTGAATTTGTGGGTATTTATCATTTTGGTTAACATTCTGCCTTTTATCAAGAAACCCCAGTCAAGATCAACAGGCCTACTTAATGCTTAAAAGCTTGTGAAAAACAGAACTCAGTAATTCCAGAGCATTTACCCTCCTGCAAGTTGTACACAAGTACACACCACTCATATAAATCATTTCCAAACTGGAAAGGGAAAAATTATATTCACACAAACAAACAAACCGGTGCTGACTCATTCTTTCCATTCTTTTTGCTTCTATCCAGGTGGTGTTCTTGAAAATGACACATTTAAATTTGCAGCGCATTTGCTGCCTTATAACCAGCCTCAGTGATTATGTTTTCTGTTGATTTGCAGGGTCTGCCATCAGGTCAGCCTATGTGCTCTGCTGCCTAATGTAAACCTCACACAACTAACTAAATCAACATTTTAACATTATTTTGTTGTATGTCAGTGGTACCAGTTAGTGCTCTGGACAGCAAAGAAATGGAAAAACAGAGAACTGTACTGTAATCAGGCATTTATTTATTTAAGAGTAAGGAATACTAATACAATGTTGCAGCAATACAAAAAGAAGTGCATTAATGGGGATTAGAAGGACAGAGAGATATACCCTTGAAAGAGGGACTGTCCCTCCAAAAGTGAAAGATATGTTCTGCAAACGTTATCACACTGAGCTCCCAACCGTCCCGCATTTTTCAGGATTGTCACCCTATCGTAGCTCTGCCTTACTGTCCCTCCAACAGCTACAGTCTAAGTAAAAACTGTCAGGACATGTCCCTAGACCAGCCAGTATCTGCCCCTGCACTCCCAGGTATTATTGTAATTAAACAATTCATGAGGTGAGTGCATCTACACAAGCAAATTAAATGTTCAAGAATATGTTTATCAAAATAGAATAATGTGTGTTCCATGCAGGATAAAAGTATTTAAACGGATGCCAATATGGAACTGGTGTCATTTTCAAGCTGACTCATTCAGTTTTGAGTCATAATCCATGACTATGAACACTGGGAAAGCCTCTGACGTGGTCAGAATTTACCAGTTTCCCCACAGAGAAAAAAACGGCAATGGTCAGTTACATATTCCTTTTGGTATGATGCACCTCTTGGTCTTTAAAATGAACCAAACATCTTTTAGTCAAGTGTGTTCTGCTCTATAAATAGCTTTTTCTTTATTCTGTAAACCACAAAACTGCTTTAGTAGGTTCTCCACAAAATCTGGATATCCTGTTATAACTGTATTTATGTTTAACACACCCTAGATTCTGCTTTATTACTAGATATGAGATGTGCAAGATGAAAAATTGTAACACTAAAATGTGATACCCTTAATATTTGTCACAAGGATATTTCATCTGATGTAATCTCATGGGTTTAATTCTTCAACTGCTTGACTGTGTATTAGTTACTGGCAGCCTATTTAGTTTTCAGATATGTCTTTGGTTATATAACAGATATGCAGGCAAATACTGCAGTAAATGGAATATCTGAGATAGGGAGGTGAATTTAGTGCTACAGCTGAAGCAGTTTCATTTCCCTGGAGGGTTCCTAGTTTAAGGTACCTTCAGCTTCTGATATATAGATAAACAGAAATATGGTAACAAATGCTTTAACCTTTAGGCTGCTACTCATTTCATTCAAATTTGTTTTAAAAAGTTACTAAGATTGTGGATTATGGAAAATGTTATGTGTTTATGATAAACAGCAGCCTATAGAGGACCTACTCATTAGAATGATGGTCTAGAGCAGTGGTTCTCAACCAAAGTGACCTCAAGGCCCAGTAAATTTTAGCTAGACATGTCCAGGGCCCGGTAGTTTATATATGAGCAGCAGGGACGGGCTGATCAGCCAGGCAAATAGGACCTGGGCCGAGGGACCAGCAAGTTGGGGGGCCCACAAATGGCATCTCCACGGATCCTGGTGCATTCCTGAAGCTGGAGTTTTCAGTTGCCCTATCAGTAACTAAGCAAAAAAAGTGTGGGTTTAGAGGGGCCCTGGCGGGGGTCGGTCGCTGTCACTAACGGCCAGATTACGAGTTTTTCGTTATGAGCTGTGCGGTGCTAACGTGCTGTTTTTTCTCACCGCTCACTTACCTGCAGCACTGGTATTACAGGTTTTTACAAACCCGGCGTTAAAAGGCAAGAAGTGAGCGTTGAGCAAAATTGTGCTCCATACCGCACTTCAATACCAGCGCTGCTTAAAGGGACAGTCAACACCAGAATTTTTGTTGTTTAAAAAGATAGATAATCCCTTTATTACCCATTCCCCAGTTTTTTGCAAAACCAACTGTTATATTAATACACTTTTTATTTCTGTGACTAACTTGTATTTAAGCATCTTCTGACCGCCCCTAATCACATGACTTTTAGTTATTTTGCATATAGTTGCATTTTAGCCAATTAGTGCAGTGTCTGCCACTAGCCACGGGCGTGATCACAATGCTATCTATATGGCCTACGTGAGCTTGCTCTCCCCTGCTGGGAAAAGTAAATAAAATAGAGGCGGCCTTCAAGGGCTTAGAAATTATCATATGTGCCTCCCTAGGTTTGCTTTCAACTAAGAATACCAAGAGAACACAGCAAAATTGTTGATAAAAGTAAATTGGAAAGTTGTTTAAAATTACATGCCCTATTTGAAAAATGAAAGTTTTTTTTGGACTTGACTGTCCCTTTAAGTGAGCGGTGAGCTGGTTGTACGTGCTCGTGCACCATTTCCCCATAGACATCAATGGGGAGAGCTGGCTGAGAAAAAGTCTAACACCTGCAAAAAAGCAGAGTAAATCTCAGTAACGCAGCCCCATTGATTCCTATGGGGAAACACATTTTATGTTTACACCTAACACCCTAACATGAACCCCGAGTCTAAACACCCCTAATCTTACACTTATTAACCCCTAATCTGCTGCCCCCGACATCGCTGACACCTACATTATTCTTATTAACCACTAATCTGCCGCTCCGGACACCGCCACCACCTACATTATACTTATAAACCCCATAATCTGCTGCCCCCAACATCGCCGACACATACATTATATTTATTAACCCCTAATCTCCTGCCCCCAATGTCGCCGCAACCTACCTACACTTATTAACCCCTAATCTGCCGCCCCCAACGTCGCCACCACTGTATTAAATGTATTAACCCCTAAATCTAAGTCTAACCCTAACCCCTCCTAACTTAAATATAAATTAAATAAATCTAAATAAAATTACTATCATTAACTAAATTATTCCTATTTAAAACGAAATACTTACCTATAAAATAAACCCTAAGATAGCTACAATATAACTAATAGTTACATAGTAGCTAGCTTAGGGTTTATTTTTATTTTAAAGGCAAGTTTGCATTTATTTTAACTAGGTAGAATAGTTATTAAATAGTTATTAACTATTTAATAACTACCTTGTTAAAATGTCCGGAGCAGCAGATTAGGGGTTAATAAGTATAATGTAGGTGGCGGCGATGTTAGGGGCGGCAGATTAGGGGTTAATAATATTTAACTAGTGTTTGCGAGGCGGGAGTGCGGCGGTTTAGGGGTTAATATATTTATTCTAGTGGCGGCGATGTCTGGAGCGGCAGATTAGGGGTTAAACATTTTATTATAGTGTTTGCGATGCGGGAGGGCCTCGGTTTAGGGGTTAATAGGTAGTTTATGGGTGTTAGTGTACTTTTTAGCACTTTAGTTATGAGTAATACCGGCGCTATGGAAGTCCCATAGAAAAAAGGGTTTACGAAGTTTACGTGTCGGTTTGCGGTAAGGTCAAAAAAGTGTGCAGTGCCCCTAAACCTACAAGACTCGTAATAGCAGCGGTAGTGAATAAGCAGCGTTAGGACCTGTTGACGCTGCTTTTTCAGCCTAACGCACAACTCGTAATCTAACCATAAGATTGTAGAGAATGAGGAACATTTAAAAGGTCATAAATAAAATTGAAAAAAAAATGCTCCAATGCAAGAAACAATGGAATGATAAAATGATCTCCTTTTTAAACCACTCAAAAGTGTTGAAACATAATTAAAGTCAGCTCTGAAGCAGTAATGCACTACTAGTGTAACATATCTGACGAGCAAAAGACAAGAGGCAAATGTGTATAGGCACCAACTACCAAATAGCAAAAAATAATGCATTGCTGCGCCTGGGCCTACCTAGGTATGTATTTCAACAAAGGATTCCAATAGAACAAAGTAAATGTGATATTAGAAGTAAATTGAAACATCTCTTTAATGGCATGCTGCAGCTGAATAATGAAAGTTTAATTTAGATTTTCATGCCCCTTTAGCTTAATCTCAGAGGACTACATGGCACAAAAGGAGGGTGTTGTCTGGGATTCCAATATAACTAGTTTTACCACATTTGTATTAATCTAGAAGAAAAAAAACTATCAAAAATGGGCTAGATTCTGTAAGTTGCAAAAAAGACCCACTACTGGCAAATCTACACAAGATATTTCATACCAGTTCCATTATTGTGGTCATATCTCAGTTAAATCCCTTTATCTTCCATGCTGAACATATCATTTATAGCTGGTTATAGTAACTTCTGAGCTAGCACTAGAGGGAGCTAGGGAGCAACAGATGCAGTCACACAGCCCTCCTCATGCTTGTATTCTAGTGCACAGTATCTGGAGAAAGATCACATGAATGGCCCTCACCATAACCCACTTAAAAAGTTCCCTGGAAAGAGCTGGGAAAAATGGTGGCAACCTTACCAGTGACTGTTTTGTAAACCCCAAACATTGCATATATCACACATTCACGCTCTGCTCTTTAGCTCTTGGCCTGCCTGGACCTACTCCAATTTTTGTTTTTGTTGTTAGTTAATTGAGGTGTAGAATTATGACGAGGTGCCACATTGTAGTGTTTTTGTTCTGACCTCATGTTTTGGTAACATTTTAATCAATTGCAACATATCACGACATATCATGAATATAACATATTGCTTTTAGCAGAATTTTTTTTTTCCTTAAGTAAACAAGATGAGTAACCTAGGAGACATCTTACTACTAACAAATCTACTCATTATCAACATATTAATAATTATTTTCATTTAGAAAAATAAAAATACATGTTCCAAAATGTGAAGTGAAACACAAAACAGAGGGGCACCTCATGTGCAGATCAACTAAAAAGTGAGCATGAAATGTTGTGACCAAAATCCAAAAATGGGTACTCACATTTGGCAATAGCACATCAATGTGCTGGTAGTGACGTGCTGATATCTCAGTGTGTATCAGCTCACCCTCTCTCCAGGTTTTACTCTGCCAGTTGAACCACAAGATCAATCCAAGGATATGAAGCTTAACTCCGTGTAGTATTCAAAAGGGAAAACCAAAGGTGCTTGAACTGTGCTTAAGTTTAAAAATGGTTTATTTAAAAACAACACATTAAAAACAAAAGCAGCAAGTTAAAATAGGGGTGTCCAAGTTTTACCCATATCTGTAACGCGTTTCTCGGCAACTGCCGTTTCATTATGCATCTAGTACCTTGCATGATTCAATGCTATTTAAACCTATTCAGAATCAGCCAATAAACTAACAGATATCTCCACCCATTGTGGGCGTGTATGACACACCTGTGTAAGAGGTAATACAATTAACAATTAAAGCTAGTTTGTTTATGTTTTCCCAAAAAGAGCCTTACATATTAATAACATATATGTACACAGATAATTTGTTCATATTTTCACAAAAAATGTTAGACATAAATAGTGTCATACATAATAATAAAATATATATACAAATATGACTCCCTTTATATCTTTAATACAAATCAATTAATGAGCGAATGCAGTCTTTGTCTCCTAGATCGATCTTAAACAGGCTGCCTATTATGTGGCTTTTACCAAAAAAAAACAAATTATGTTTATAAGGAAACCATCCCACATATTGGTGCATGAACCGTAATTCTCCCCTTTTTGTTTGTAAACCTGTGTTTTTCATGCCATTGTTTACCAAACTCTAAATATTAGTCGTGAGAGTGTTACCTGTAACTATGATCCCCATCCTCAACTTTATCTACAATTACCTTTGTAATTGTAGATTCCTTGGCCTAGATTTGGAGTTCGGCGGTAAAAGGGCTGTTAACGCTCCGCGGGCTTTTTTCTGGCCGCACCATAAATTTAACTCTGGTATCGAGAGTTTAATCAAATGCTGCGTTAGGCTCCAAAAAAGGAGCGTAGAGCATTTTTACCGCAAATGCAACTCTCGATACCAGAGTTGCTTACGGACGCGGCCGGCCTCAAAAACGTGCTCGTGCACGATTCTCCCATAGGAAACAATGGGGCTGTTTGAGCTGAAAAAAAACCTAACACCTGCAAAAAAGCAGCGTTCAGCTCCTAACGCAGCCCCATTGTTTCCTATGGGGAAACACTTCCTACGTCTGCACCTAACACCCTAACATGTACCCCGAGTCTAAACACCCCTAACCTTACACTTACTAACCCCTAATCTGCCGCCCCCGCTATCGCTGACCCCTGCATATTTTTTTTAACCCCTAATTTGCCGCTCCGTAAACCGCCGCAACCTACGTTATCCCTATGTACCCCTAATCTGCTGCCCTAACATCGCCGACCCCTATATTATATTTATTAACCCCTAATCTGCCCCCCTCAACGTCGCCGACACCTGCCTACACTTATTAACCCCTAATCTGCCGAGCGGACCTGAGCGCTACTATAATAAAGTTATTAACCCCTAATCCGCCTCACTAACCCTATCATAAATAGTATTAACCCCTAATCTGCCCTCCCTAACATCGCCGACACCTACCTTCAATTATTAACCCCTAATCTGCCGAGCGGACCTCACCGCTACTATAATAAATGTATTAACCCCTAAAGCTAAGTCTAACCCTAATACTAACACCCCCCTAATTTAAATATAATTTACATCTAACGAAATAAATTAACTCTTATTAAATAACTTATTCCTATTTAAAGCTAAATACTTACCTGTAAAATAAATCCTAATATAGCTACAATATAAATTATAATTATATTATAGCTATTTTAGGATTAATATTTATTTTACAGGCAACTTTGTAATTATTTTAACCAGGTACAATAGCTATTAAATAGTTAAGAACTATTTAATAGTTACCTAGTTAAAATAATAACAAATTTACCTGTAAAATAAATCCTAACCTAAGATATAATTAAACCTAACACTACCCTATCAATAAAATAATTAAATAAACTACCTACAATTACCTACAATTAACCTAACACTACACTATCAATAAATTAATTAAACACAATTGCTACAAATAAATACAATTAAATAAACTAGCTAAAGTACAAAAAATAAAAAAGAACTAAGTTACAAAAAATAATAAAATATTTACAAACATAAGAAAAATCTTACAACAATTTTAAACTAATTACACCTACTCTAAGCCCCCTAATAAAATAACAAAGCCCCCCAAAATAAAAAATTCCCTACCCTATTCTAAATTAAAAAAGTTACAAGCTCTTTTACCTTACCAGCCCTGAACAGGGCCCTTTGCGGGGCATGCCCCAAGGATTTCAGCTCTTTTGCCTGTAAAAAAAAACATACCATACCCCCCCCCAACATTACAACCCACCACCCACATACCCCTAATCTAACCCAAACCCCCCTTAAATAAACCTAACACTAAGCCCCTGAAGATCTTCCTACCTTGTCTTCACCATACCAGGTTCACCGATCCGTCCTGGCTCCAACATCTTCATCCAACCCAAGCGGGGGTTGGCGATCCATCATCCGGTGCTGAAGAGGTCCAGAAGAGGCTCCAAAGTCTTCCTCCTATCCGGCAAGAAGAGGACATCCGGACCGGCAAACATCTTCTCCAAGCGGCATCTTCAATCTTCTTCCATCCGGTGCGGAGCGGGTCCATCTTGAAGCAGGCGACGCGGATCCATCCTCTTCTTCCGTTGTCTCCCGACGAATGACGGTTCCTTTAAGGGACGTCATCCAAGATGGCGTCCCTCGAATTCCGATTGGCTGATAGGATTCTATCAGCCAATCGGAATTAAGGTAGGAATTTTCTGATTGGCTGATGGAATCAGCCAATCAGAATCAAGTTCAATCCGATTGGCTGATCCAATCAGCCAATCAGATTGAGCTTGCATTCTATTGGCTGTTCCGATCAGCCAATAGAATGCGAGCTCAATCTGATTGGCTGATTGGATCAGCCAATCGGATTGAACTTGATTCTGATTGGCTGATTCCATCAGCCAATCAGAAAATTCCTACCTTAATTCCGATTGGCTGATAGAATCCTATCAGCCAATCGGAATTCGAGGGACGCCATCTTGGATGACGTCCCTTAAAGGAACCGTCATTCGTCGGGAGACAACGGAAGAAGAGGATGGATCCGCGTCGCCTGCTTCAAGATGGACCCGCTCCGCACCGGATGGAAGAAGATTGAAGATGCCGCTTGGAGAAGATGTTTGCCGGTCCGGATGTCCTCTTCTTGCCGGATAGGAGGAAGACTTTGGAGCCTCTTCTGGACCTCTTCAGCACCGGATGATGGATCGCCAACCCCCGCTTGGGTTGGATGAAGATGTTGGAGCCAGGACGGATCGGTGAACCTGGTATGGTGAAGACAAGGTAGGAAGATCTTCAGGGGCTTAGTGTTAGGTTTATTTAAGGGGGGTTTGGGTTAGATTAGGGGTATGTGGGTGGTGGGTTGTAATGTTGGGGGGGGGTATGGTATGTTTTTTTTTACAGGCAAAAGAGCTGAAATCCTTGGGGCATGCCCCGCAAAGGGCCCTGTTCAGGGCTGGTAAGGTAAAAGAGCTTGTAACTTTTTTAATTTAGAATTTAGAATAGGGTAGGGAATTTTTTATTTTGGGGGGCTTTGTTATTTTATTAGGGGGCTTATTAGGTGTAATTAGTTTAAAATTGTTGTAAGATTTTTCTTATGTTTGTAAATATTTTATTATTTTTTGTAACTTAGTTCTTTTTTATTTTTTGTACTTTAGCTAGTTTATTTAATTGTATTTATTTGTAGCAATTGTGTTTAATTAATTTATTGATAGTGTAGTGTTAGGTTAATTGTAGGTAATTGTAGGTAGTTTATTTAATTATTTTATTGATAGGGTAGTGTTAGGTTTAATTATATCTTAGGTTAGGATTTATTTTACAGGTAAATTTGTTATTATTTTAACTAGGTAACTATTAAATAGTTCTTAACTATTTAATAGCTATTGTACCTGGTTAAAATAATTACAAAGTTGCCTGTAAAATAAATATTAATCCTAAAATAGCTATAATATAATTATAATTTATATTGTAGCTATATTAGGATTTATTTTACAGGTAAGTATTTAGCTTTAAATAGGAATCATTTATTTAATAAGAGTTAATTAATTTCGTTAGATTTAAATTATATTTAACTTAGGGGGGTGTTAGTGTTAGGGTTAGACTTAGCTTTAGGGGTTAATCAATTTATTAGAATAGCGGTGAGCTCCGGTCGTCAGATTAGGGGTTAATAATTGAAGTTAGGTGTCGGCGATGTTAGGGAGGGCAGATTAGGGGTTAATACTATTTATGATAGGGTTAGTGAGGCGGGTTAGGGGTTAATAACTTTATTATAGTAGCGCTCAGGTCCGCTCGGCAGATTAGGGGTTAATAAGTGTAGGCAGGTGTCGGCGATGTTGAGGGGGGCAGATTAGGGGTTAATAAATATAATATAGGGGTCGGCGGTGTTAGGGGTAGCAGATTAGGGGTACATAGGGATAACGTAGGTGGCGGCGCTTTGCGGTCGGAAGATTAGGGGTTAATTATTTTAAGTAGCTGGCGGCGACGTTGTGGGGGGCAGGTTAGGGGTTAATAAATGTAATACAGGGGTCGGCGGGGTTAGGGGCAGCAGATTAGGGGTACATAAGTATAACGTAGGTGGCGGTCGGCAGATTAGGGGTTAAAAATTTTAATCGAGTGGCGGCGGTGTGGGGGGACCTCGGTTTAGGGGTACATAGGTAGTTTATGGGTGTTAGTGTACTTTAGGGTACAGTAGTTAAGAGCTTTATGAACCGGCGTTAGCCAGAAAGCTCTTAACTCCTGCTATTTTCAGGCGGCTGGAATCTTGTCGTTAGAGCTCTAACGCTCACTTCAGAAACGACTCTAAATACCAGCGTTAGAAAGATCCCATTGAAAAGATAGGCTACGCAAATGGCGTAGGGGGATCTGCGGTATGGAAAAGTCGCGGCTAAAAAGTGAGCGTTAGACCCTTTAATCACTGACTCCAAATACCAGCGGGCGGCCAAAACCAGCGTTAGGAGCCTCTAACGCTGGTTTTGACGGCTACCGCCGAACTCCAAATCTAGGCCCTTATTTCTTAACTCCAGAAATGAAGGGGTGATGTGTACCGGAATTTGGTTCTCCTACTTCATTACGACTACAACGTATGGATTTATTGTTACTTCCTAGATCGTCACAGAAACAAGACCCCTTTGGGCCAATCCTATCGCTGGATATCGCTCCAAGCAGCAGAACAGCTAATACCCTGTTCTCTGTATATGCCGTATACTCTCTAAGCTTTCTGTTATGACGGGGGCATAATGATGCTACCACATATGTAAACTAAGAAGAGTAAGCTAATACAAAAGAAACAGAAAAAAGGGGAATTCTCCAATGTATTTTTCCTAGATCGTCACAGTATCACATGACCTCTTTAGACGAAACCTATCGCTATATCTACCATATACTCTCTAAACGCTCTACTATGATGGGGGCATGATAATAATATTACTCTTATATAATTAAAATCTTATATAAACTAAAAAAAATAAACTAAAATGGATAGAAAAAAACAAGATAAAAAGAAAATTCTCTGATGTTTTTAAAAACACATCCATATGGGAAGATCAGCTCTATTGAATTTGTGTTTAAATATGTGCATTAAATGGTGCTGTGTGTTAGCTATCAGTAAGTTTTTCCCTTTTGAATACTACATATACTTGGATTGATCTCATGGTTGAACTGGCAAAGTAACACCTGGAGAGAGGGTGAGCTGATACACCCTGAGATATCAGCACGTCACTACACCCTGAGATATCAGCACGTCATTACACCCTGAGATATCAGCACGTCGCTACACCCTGAGATATCAGCACGTCGCTACACCCTGAGATATCAGCACGTCACTACACCCTGAGATATCAGCACGTCGCTACACCCTGAGATATCAGCACGTCACTACACCCTGAGATATCAGCACGTCGCTACACCCTGAGATATCAGCACGTCACTACACCCTGAGATATCAGCATGTCACACGTCACTTCCAGCACATTGGTGGGCTATTGCCAAATGTGAGTACCCATTTTTGTATTTTGGTCACAACATTTCATGCTCACTTTTTAGTTGATCTGCACATGAGGCGCCCCTCTGTTTTGTGTTTCACTTCATAGTTTGGTTCGGATTCATCCGTAAAGAGGAAGAGCAGCCACCTACACCTGGATATTTATAGAGGCCCTTTGAATAGTGCAGATTATTTTGGACTATCATTTCATAACTGTTTGTTAACAGATTTATTGTTTATATTAGGATCATTTCTGTTATATCTCTTCCATTTTATAATTTGGACGCCCCCTTCTATGGTTTGTTTTAGCATGTTCCAAAATGTTTAGCATTTAAATGTATTGTCCCATGTAAGATTTTTATTATTATTATTGGGAAAATAAGTTCAGATAGAGCATACAATTTTAAGAGATTTTTCAATGTACTTCTACTATCAAATTGACTTCTCATGGTATCCTTTGTTCAAAAGCATACTTAGATAAGCTTCAGGGAAGCAATGCACTACTGAATGGTAGCTGTTGATTGGTGGCAACACTTATTCGCCTCTTGTAATTGGCTCACTAGATGTGTTCAGCTACTAAACTAAAAAGTCTCTTAAAACTGCATACTCTGAGTCTATCAGGAGTTAAAAACACAACACACTATATGCAGTAATAAAATGTGAACAGTATGTGGGTATAATGTTAGCTGCGGTTATATGATAATAAATAGGTCTCATACATATTTGTTTCTTCTTTATAACATTGTAACAAGCTAAAAGATAGTTGTCAGAGGCATAAACATACAAAGAGTAAAAATAATGTTTTGTTTTTTATTTTATGGGATTGAGTTTTATGTACAGAGATCAAAACACTTCTCAATGCTGTTTAAAGCACAGCAAGACACAGTGCAGCAAAACACACAAACTAGGTATGAGGAGATTCTAAAGACAGCAATAAAATGTGCTGGTGACAAGCCTTATACTTTGCTAATAAATCTAAAACAGCGTGACATACTATCTTGTGGCAAAAGAAGAGTTAAAGCTATAGTGTGTGCGGCAAATGTATATAATGTGCACAAAATGTTATTGTGCATATCAAATAGCAGACCATTATACATGTTAAAAGGTTTGACTCCTAATCATTTGAAGAGCATATTATGGGATTGTGTTGGTGTCCATCTGGTATACTCATCTCTATGTTCCATCTTTGGTGGGCCTGACCAGTGCTATGTGTTGTATGGACCATTTTAGAATAATGTGCTTAAAAAACGTTGACCCCCTTAATTTGCCACCTATTTTAAATAAACCAGTAGACGGGTATTGTTCAATTATGTCTGCACATTTTTTCACATTGACTAAATCATTAATAGTCAGGCAGTTGAGACACCCATACCCTAGGCAGGATTGGGTGTTTAGAATGACAAAATTGCTAGACTATAATGGCAAAAATATACTTAGGAAGAGGAACATGTTCTTTATATAGACTGTCCTTTTCTTGGCCCCATGAGGGAGGGGGATGATGCCAGATAGAAATAACAAATAAACTAATAAATAAGTAAAACATTTGTGTACGACGCCCCTTCATTTCTTGTGGTATTGGGTCTTGTTTCACTATTTTATTTAAGTTTACCCAGTGCTGTCAGCCAGGTCAAACAATCTGACCTCAGTCCCTGATGCCATGGTAGCATTCTCATATGATGACAGGGAGCAGGCAGAGCTGTATGCAGAGAACCTATTTGCTCTCCCTTCAACATCAGATGTCAGAACAAATCCCCCTCAGTGTTAGCAAATGATTATAGGCAATACATAGCAGAGCATATATCTATGTATGAAATCTTAATGAGCCAACCAATGAGAAGCTTCAAGTGTCATTCTGTGCTTGTTGTCTACTAGCAATGGTTAGTTGAAACTACTGGTTCCTAAACATTGGATGGTCTACATCCCTCTCAATTGCACTCAATAGCCTAAATTCAAAGACTTTTGTAAGGTTTCCAAGGGTCCTTGTTGTAACAGCGAGATCATGTTTGAAATCCTTTGAGCATCACTTCACCTATCATTTTTATTGTTTCATTAGTGGGTGTTTCCTGTCATTAACAGCTATAGCGGTTATGGGTGTCCAATAAATGACAACTCAAACAAGCTGTGTTGGGTGTCTAACACATGACAACTCAAACAAGTACGACTAGCAACATGGAAAAACAATAATTACAACAGTTTATGTAAATGTTTGTGATTAGAAAATATTTGCATATATGTTTTGTCATGGCTAAGTTGTCCTTCTTGATAGAACTGAAGGTATCTACTGGGGTTGGTTATGAGTGTTCCAGGGTGTTTTAAAGGTGTGGTGAGGATTTTTCACCTACACCTTTGTCTAGCTTGTGGAATTAATAAAGAAGATTCCCATAAGGGTGGCGCAGGGTTCTATGTGGAATACAAGCTTGACACTTAAAAGACAGGAACTAATATGGTGTAGCACATATGCTCAGGGGAAGGAAAATACTCACAGGAAGTACAATTGTCTGAAAGCTGCAACATTTATTCCAGATGATGCAAATATAACACAAGCTCTAATTTAAAAATCTTAACGGGTTTTCAGCAACCGATTCGCCTTTCTCAAGAGCGAGTACAAGTTTCATAATAGCTCTTTTATGAAACTTCTTTTTCTTATTAAACGTTTTCAAATGTTATGTTTTGAATATGTTAGTATGGACTGTTTTATATAAAGGGAAGTTTTTGGTTCAATTTCCTTTATAAGATTTTGAAGGTGTTTTTGTGATGCTGGTATCCATAACAGTGGACCTCATTCTGTGCATCAAGAAATGATCTGTTACAAGATAAACATTTCATAATAGACATTGCGACTATGGCATTAAATTAGCAATGAATTGCGATAAAAGACAAAGGTGTTTGCCTCGTTTTTACATTTGGTGAATTTGTTGTTATGTGGACCAGAAAGAAGAGCTTGTCTTGATTAACAATTAGACTATTTACCTAAACATTCTATTGTTGCACTAATGATTTTTGTTGCAATTTAAACGTGACTGAGGAGGAGAACTGAGTGACATGTCTTGGATCCTAATAGACTTCTCTGTCTATAATGAGGCAGAAGCAATCTTATTTGATGAATGCTGAAGTGGAATATAAACCACAAAAATTGAAATGCAATCGCTAAAGATCAATTTCCTTTTCTTCTATGAAAATTCCCTTGCTTAGTTAATATTTTGATTTAGTGTATAAAAGCATTACATAGCGCTTCAATAGCTGTAAATTGCAGGTCAATTAGCAATAAGCACACAATAGTGACTATTAATCCACCACTATTTGCCATTATCCATGTTTGCTGTAATAGTCATCAAATCCTCTCAATTAAGTGATACTGGTTACTAGTGGTAGCCAATTTTAGTTCTGTACAATAGTTGCTGAACACATAAAAATATATAATTTGCCCATAGAAGGCTGGATTACAAGGGGAGTGATTATTTAACAAATTTGCCCATTAAATAACCAGCCATTACAAGTGGCTAGTTAATGCTACCGAATTTGCGCTAAGAAAATTAACCAGAGGCCAGACCTCTGGTTAATAAAAAAAATGTCCCCCAATTGCCCCCAAAATAAAGCATATTGTTCCTTTTTTACAATAAAATGTATGAGCTTTTTTTTTTTTTAAAATATAACTGCACAAAGCAGTTTTAGGAGGTTAAAGTGTGCAAATGTGGGGTGTTAGAGAAAAAAAAACGGCACTGAAAAGTGCCTTTACATTGCGGTCTATGGGGACTGTGTTATTACTCTAAATATATATGTATATGCTTATATACGTATATAATATATTTATGTGTTAATATGTGTATATACACATATAAACACATAAATATATATGTATATACACATATATATTTTAACTTTGCTGTCCATCGTTGCACGAATTACCCCCTTCGCTGCACTAGGCTCTTTGCTGTGACTATCGGCATGTAAAAAAGGCTCCCATTGGAGCCTATGGAAGAGCTTCCATGCAATGCAAATGCGAGGTCGCGTACACATTGTGCTCAACTACTAATACACTTTTGCGTTCCACTCGTAGTCTGGCCCATAATGTTAGTCCATGTGTCGAATACTTGTTTTGTTTTCAAGATTTATATAGGTCAGAATAAAGAGTGCATTACAATTTATAAAGTGCTCACTAATGCCGCTTCCCTAGAAATCACTCCAGCAGAACAGCACAACAGCAGTAATAGCCAACCACAATGTTCCTTCATATCCCCTGGAGACATGATCTCAAAGAGAAAGGATGACGCACATCCAACCTCTCCATTTTCAGGCTAAGACTATTCAGAGCCACACGTGTAGAATGAATAGAAGTAGTAATTCTTTTATCTCAGAGCAAAGAAATGTTCCCTCCCAGGGTCCTCTTCAAATCACAAAGATATTAATTCAAATAAATGCTTGAAATTTGGCCTTGTTCTTGACTGTCCGTAATTGATAGGTAAAGTTAGAGCCCAGCTATGTGTTCCTAAGTAACAATGTAGAAGCGTGTAAAATGCTGTTTTATTAGATTTGTTATTTTCTTTCTGGAGGTCAGTAGACAACGTTTAACACAGCGACCTACTTGTATATTTAAAAATCACTGACATTCATGGTACTATTTTATTTTAGTGTCAAAGAGAGGCCATTAATCGCGGTTTGTTCTCTGCACTGGTATATTGCATATAATTTTAAAGCATGTTCATATAATTGTAACTCATGTCCAGCAGTGAAAATAAATGTAGTTCTGAAAAATAATCTTTTTTTTTTTTTTTTTTTCTTTCAGCAAAGTTTGATTCGCAGTTACATTATTTTTTTAGATCTTGCACTCTTGATAATAGTTGAAGAAATAGGAAAACAGTATGGACTAGATGTTTTATAAAAAAGCATAAAAAATGACCTGGAACACAAGGTCAAGCCAGACTTTCAAATAGAAGGAATGCTAAGGTATGAACAACCCAGCAGTAAATACATGCTAGATATGATTATGATTGTGCGAGCGGACATGTTTCGATATTGCGGATCATGTCTGCTGCACATCGATAAATGCCGATAGCATACGCTCTCTGCATTTATCATTGCACCAGCAGTTCTAGTGAACTGCTGGTGCAATGCCACCCTCTACAGATTCGCAGTCAATCGGCCGCTATCAGGTGGTGTCAATCAACCCGATCGTATTTGATCGTGTTGATTTCTGGCGATTTCTGTCCGCGGCCTCAGAGCAGGCGAACAGGTTATGGAGCAGCAGTCTTTAAACCGCTGCTTCATAACATCTGTTAAGGGCTATTTATAATTTAGTGTAGGGTAGGGCTTTTTTATTTTGGGGGGCTTTTTTATTTTGTTAGGGGGATTAGATTAGGTGTAATTAGTTTAAAAATCTTGTAATTTGTTTATTATTTTCTGTAATTTAGTGTTGGTTTTTTTTTGTACTTTAGCTAATTTTATTTAATTGTATTTAGTTTAGGTAATTAATTTAATGATAGTGTAGTGTTAGGTGTTATTGTAACTTAGGTTAGGTTTTATTTTACAGGTACTTTTGGCTAGGTAGTTTATTAAATAGTTAATAACTATTTAATAATTATTCTACCTAGTTAAAATAAATACAAACTTGCCTGTAAAATAAAAATAAACCCTACACTAGATACAATGTAACTATTAGTTATATTGTAGCCAGCTTAGGGTTTATTTTATAGGTAAGTATTTAGTTTTAAATAGGAATTATTTAGTTAATGATAGGAATTTTATTTAGATTTATTTAAATTATATTTAAGTTAGGGGGGGTTAGGGTTAGACTAAGATTTAGGGGTTAATAACTTTCCGCTTGCTGGAAACTTAAGTTAAGAAGCAGCATTCATAAAACTGATCCAATCGGGATGATTGACACCCCCTGCTAGAAGCCGATTGGCCGTGAATGTGAAGGGGGTGGCATTGCACAAGCATTTCACAAGAAATGTTTGTGCAATGTTAAATGCCTACAGCGTATGCAGTCAGCATTTAGCGATGTTCGACGGACATGATTCGCTACAGTGAATCATGTCCGTCTGGCATTTAATAAATTGACCCCATAGACTTCAATGGAGCAAAAAATGTGTAAAAACCTAACACCACTCACGCGCAAACCAGCGCGTTTTCTCAAGTGCACGTTTTCTACCCTGACATGAAAATATAAATATTTTAGATTCCAATATTCTTCACATAGCAGAATATTTTCTATTTATTCATAAATACATATTTTTATACAGGCGTACCTCAGAGATATTGCTGGTTCTATTCCAGACCACCACAATAAAGTGAATATAGCAAAAAAGTGAGTCACACGCATTTTTTTGTTTCCCAGTGCATATATAAGTTATGTTTACACTATATTGTAGTCTATTAAGTGTGCAGTAGCATTAGCTCTAAAAACTTGATGGCTAAAAAATACTAACCATAATATAAGCCTTCAGTGAGTATTAATCTTTTTGCTGGTGGTTTGTGTATATATAGGTGTGTATATTTGTGTATTCAAGTGTATTTATGTGTTTATATGTTGGAGAAATGGCGCCTATAGATTTGCTTGACACAGGGTTCCACAAATCTTCAAGAGCAATATCTGTGAAGTGCAATAAAGCGAAGCAAAATAAAACGAGTTATACCTGTATATGATTATATATAGGTTTAGATATATACATATATACGTAAATATATATATATATATATATATATTTGGAATATCTATTTAAAAATACTTAGAATATAATTCCACTATGTGAAGAACATTGGAATGTGAACTATTTACAGTACATATACAGTTAAACACTTTATTAAATGTGAATATTGCATAAATATGTTTTTTCATGTTTTCAGCTACTTGACTGAAAAGGGCTCCAATGCACTTATATAGAAAGCCCTCTGCAGGCTTCCTCCCCTTGTATAATGTGACAGCAATCAGCCAATCACAAAATGCATGTATTTACTGTGCACTTTTACATAGCCTCCGAAAGTGTGCATATAAAAATAATATGCACATTTTTATAATGAAAGTATATTGGATTTTTTATTTTTTTTTAATTGCATGCTCTATCTGGTTCAGGAAACTTTCATTTTGGATTTTGCCACTCTTTAATGTCCCTGTATGTATTGATCTTACCCCTTGCAAATATAGCAGGTAATTTGTAGATAAAGGCACCAGACCCTATTTCTTTATATCATTGACCTTTCTGATGTTTATGTATTTAAATCATACCTTCAAACATTTGTTCTGCGTGATCCCAGGGACTGGTGACTTAAATGTGATAGGGGTGAGGCTTGGTCACTCCTAGTTGAGGCTTGGGCAGGTCCAGTTTCAAGCCTTGCATTAAATAGCAATATGAAAAGATTTTTACATACATTTGTAATAACCAACCATGGTCATTTTTGCAACCTAAATTCTAAGCAGCACAACTAAAATAAAAGCAATATCTCCCACAACAGTAGTTCACCAGTTTCCTCTTCTTTCCATCAGAAAATAACAGGAATATTGCGGTTGCATATGGTAATGTAATGTTTCCTCTTCGTTGTGGGTGTTTGGCTTGGAATATACACACTGTGATTTTTCATATGGGGTCACAAAGACCAGCACCATATAACAAATATTTATACAGTAGTTATTTAAGTTTATATATCTGCAAATGTAACTGCTTTATTGTTGTAATGAAGGAATGATCCTGTTCAAATTCTGCAGTGCCACACACTGGCCTGTTTACAGTAGAAGGCTCCAGTGAATGTAGTCATATAATGACATTGCTGCATTAGGAATTCCTAGTGCAATAAATAGGGACGCCAAAGAGCTCAATTCTGTTTTGGATTAGGCTTTGGGCTGATGTAACCAAACTACCTATGTGCATATGGCTGCACAATGGTTACTTCCTTGCAAGAAATTGCTCCAGATGCTTCCCACTATTGGCCATATGGTCAGGTACAGTGCACTGAATAGGACTGAGCAAGGTGCAGAGAATGATGTCACTTCACACCATGTCCAGAAACCTACTGTTTTCTGCTGTTGTTTTCTTGTAGCTCGGCGGTAGCAAGGGGCCTCCTTTTGGCAGCAGGGTGATGTTTTGTCTATAAATGGAAGCAGTTGGCTTTTGTCCCAGTTTGAGTACCACCACAATTTGTGTGCAGAAGTTGCACAGTTTGTAGATTAACCCTAGTGCAGCCAAGTTACTATTGTTGTCCTTTACAATGTAAATATATAAATGGAAAATAAATGGCTTGAGTGTGTTTCTGTGTACACCTGCAATCATACATCTCTGAAAACAAACAGGTATAACAAATGTATTGGAACACTTTTTTTTTTAAGAAGAAGGAAAAAAAAATCAATAGAAAACGTGTGTTTGCATGCATAGCCCATGACTTGTTTCTCTATGAAATAAGATTGCTGTCAAAAAGGCAAGTGTGTGATTCTTTATCATTGTACATAAATTGTGCCATACAAATACAAATCTAAGTTTACAAATACAATTTATTAATTACAAATACAATTCTTTTTTTTTTTTTTTTTAAAAAGTACACTTTTTGGGGGAATACCATACAAAGTATCCTTATGGAGGTAAAAAAAAAATTAGAATTACACTTCCAGCATGGGTCAAAACACTGTCAAAAACAAATGCTAATTCCCATTTTGCTAAAGGACTTGTGATGTCACAGCAAGTGAGTTCAGCAGTTTGCCTGGAAACTAGCAACTGCTTTGCCCCAGCACATCAGCACCATCTCAGGTAAACTTTTAACATCACGTAACATACAACGGGGCTTAACATGTAAAGTGATTGTTCTCATTTGCATCGTACATCACTATACAGAGGAATATTGATTTTGATATTTGAATTATAGTTTTCATGGTAGCAGAGAACTGTCTGTAGCATGTGGTCTTTCAGAATAAACTTTTTTACCATACAACATGCTTTACATGTCTAAAGTGCTGGTTCTGCCTTGGTTTTTTTTTTTACAATAATGTACTAAGGAATATTGGAATATTGATTTTGTCAGCCATTTCTCTACAGTTAGTTGAAAGCGAGACTGCTTTGACATCACAAGTCCTTTAGCAAAATGGGATCTAGCATTTATTTTGACAGTGTTTTGACACATACTAGAAGTGTAATTCCAGAAGAAAAAAATGTATTGTATTTCCAAAATAAAAAGAATTGTATTTGTAATTAAAGATTTGTTATGTAAAAAAATGTTTTTCAAAATTATATATATATATATATATGGCACTGGCAGCCACTTTGTTACTGTCTCCTATACTGTACAAATACCCCTCCCCCACTGAAGACTAAACGCATGATAAATTAAAATAAATAATTATAAATTATTTGTCATTATTCAGAAACATGGTACATTACTGTACTGTAGCACTGTAGAAATAGTTCCATTCAGAGATTCCTTAAAATTATGTTAAAAACATCATTGTTTTTATATAATCAAACTTGAAATTTCAAATTATAGTATTCAGGTTAATCCCCACCTACCTTTATTGGTGGGTGCCTTCATGTTGTTATCTACCTTTCACTACCTTCCAGTGCTGACGTGTTTGCACATGCTCAGCAGCTCTCCTTCTAATACCTACAGTGTAACCTGTGTTCCATAATCACAGCACTCATGATTAAAGGGAGGTGCATGAAATGTATTTAGTTTTTAGTGTCCCTGTAAGATAAGAACCAGGTTTAGGATGAGAACCATGTATCATTTATACTGAGCTATAACTGTAGAGACCAAACTTTAAAGATTTACCTGTTTAAGCTGAGGTGTGTAATTAAGACTTTGGCTAGTCTGCTTCAATCGTCTTCGCTAAAGCAGAGATTTCCTAAAGCCCTGAAGGCAAGAGGAGAGCTAATATTGTAACAAACAGCAAACTGTTTTCCTGGCTGGGCCTACGTCTTGACCAGCGTCAGGTGAAGTACTGTTGTCCCAAAATGAAAAAAGCTGGAATCAATGACTAAGTGGCCCAACTCACCACAAACCCTTACTGGTACACTGCAAGTTAAACACCGTAACTAAGCAGAGGCTAGGGATAAGAGAGCAATGAGACTAAACTTAGTAACTGAACTCTCTCTAGTACTTTAATAAGCAAAAGAACAAATAATTACTAAAATGCAACTGTAAATCCAAAAATCTAAATACCAAATGAAAATATACCCTAGTAAAAGTTTAGTCTCGCTATCCAGATGAAGACAAACTTGCATTGGTTACTTAAGTGTAGATCTCCTGATAGCGGAGGATTCCAAAGTAAAAATGAAAATCAAAGTCAAACAGTACAGTTCAAAGCCTCACATGGAAAGGTAGTACAAAATCATTAAACAAATGCAGAGTCCAAAAACAAGCTAAAGTCAAATGCCTAGTCAGTCCAAATCAAGGGATTAATACAATTAGACAATGGAGTCAGGGTGTGATGAGGGTGTGTTACTGACAGAAGCTGCAGGTAATGGGGTTTGATCTGAGGTCTGATATGGATGTGTAACTGACAGGGGCTGCAGACAATGGGGTCTGATGTGGGTGTGTTACTGATAGGGGCTGTTGCCAATGGGGACTGATCTAAGGTCAGCTTCAAGTGTCTGTCAGGGACTGCAGGTAATGGGGTCTGATATCGGTGTGTTAATGACAGTCGATGTAGGCAATTGATTCTAATCCGCAATCTGATGTGAGTGTGTTACGAACAGGGACTGTAGGCAATGGGGTACTGATCTGAGGTCTGCTGCAAGTGTCTGTCAGGGACTGCAGACAATGGGGTCTAATGTGGGTGTGTTACTGACAGGGGCTGTAGGCAATGGGGTCTGATCTGCAGTCCGATGTGGGTGTGTTACTGACGGGCTGTAGGCAATGGGTACTGATCTGAGGTCTGTCAGGGGCTGCAGGTAATGGGGTCTGATATGGGTGTGTTAATGACAGGTATTGTAAGAAATGCAGTATGATATGCTTTCTGATGTGGGTGTTTTACTAACAGGGACTGTAGGCAATGGGGACTAATCTGAGGTCTGCTGCAAGTGTCTGTCAGGGGCTGCAGGTATTGAGGTCTGAAATGGGTGTGTTAAAGGGACACTCAAGTCGAAATCAGGGATAGGCACGGACCAAGGCTGTAGCAGACATTTTCCAAAGTACAGACCTTAGTGAAGGACACCAAGATACATTTCAAATTAACATCAAAAAACACTCTCTTTACCGAGGGGGTAGTGAATGCATGGTGGAATAGCCATCCAGCAGAAGTGGTAGAGACAGTGAAGTAATTTAAACATGTATGGGATAGGCATAAGGCTATGCTAGATATAAGATAAGACCAGGAACTAATGAAAGTATTCTTAAAATTGGGCAGACTAGATGGGCAGAATGATTCCTATCTGCCGACACATTCTATGTTTCTATAAGTCAGGAGAGCGGCATTGCAGACACCAATTAACTAGTCATGGCAGTTTCTTTATAATCCCTCCCTCACTGGATATCCCCCCTGCAGCATAACAATGCTCCATACAGCATTGGCAGCACTTTTCATGTACTACCCATCAGCACCCGGAAATAAAATATGTATCTGTGAAGCAGGACAGAATTGTTACCAGCTCTCCTAGATCTATTGCCTGCAGAGAGCCTGTTTTAACCCTGTACTCTTCCCTCAGCATGCAGAACCCCTGGCTGCTAACACGTTCACTGGGAGCCCCTAGGATTAGGGGGAGTCTGGGACCCCTGTTTCAATAGAATCCTGGAGGCTCCTGCTGCTGGGACACTTGATACTGTCTGAGAATGATTGGAGTCAGAGCAGCCAGTTTAAAGAGGCTGCTTGGGGGCTCTGCAGCTCCTGACCAAACCCACCCACCTTGATGTTAATCACATGATCATCATGGTTGGTTACTTACTTGGTTAGGTTTGTCAGAGTAGGCAGCGGTCTTTTACACAGACACCAGTACCGCGCTGCCGCACAGATCAAGGAATCAGGACGGGTCATGATTCACGGGTTGATGACACAAGCTGCACTGCGGGCAGCTTGCTTCTTCCCTCTCTCTCACTCACTTTCCTGCTACTGAGTGGCATCACACCGGCGCGGCCCCAACCCCGCAAAACTTGGTGCCACGTTCATCAAGGAGGGAGTCAGGACCAATATTCATCTGTCCTACTGCTCCCTTCCTGTCACAAAATGGGCGGTGGACACATTGCCTATCCCTGGTCGAAATTAAACTTATTCAGATTAGGGATGCACCGATACCGATACTAGTATCGGTACCGATGCCAAGTATTTGCATGAGTACTTGTACTCGTGCAAATGCACCGATACTTAAACCGATACCTCTACTTCCTACCCATATGCTATCTTGTAGCGTTTTTTCAAACTGCATGTTCCAATTTCATTTTAAACTGGAGTGTAGACTAAACTAAAAATTGTTTACTACTGTTCTGACAATACAAATTGCTGTTATTTGTATTATTGTAGGAGAGATCACTGTACCTCGTTCAGACAAACCCCTGAAGTACTGGGCAGTTAATAAACAGATTTCCAGCTCTGGCTAAAATGGCCCAAAAATATCTTTCTGCCCCATGCAGTAGTTTGGAAAGTGAAAGACTGTTCAACTTAGAGTTGAACCTACATACAAATGTCAGATTGATGTTATATAACAGCCCTACAAACCAATTGTATCACCCCTTTAAATTTAAAATTTTATTGTAATATTTTTTATTTATAAACATGTTCAGTGAACTTTTTTATTATTTCATAATGTCTTTTGAATTACAGTCCTTTATAATTATAAAGAAGGAATCTTAAATAATTAGTCTGTATTGTGCTTGGTAAACTGTCACATGACATAAAAAAAAAGTATCGGTAATTGGTATCGGCGAGTATTTGAAAACAAGTATCGGTACTTGTACTCAGTCATAAAAAAATGGTATCGGTGCAACCCTAATTCAGATAGAACATGCAATTCTAAACAACTTTACAATTTACTTCCATTAACAAAATGTGCACAATCTTTTTACATTTACACTTTTTTATTCATCAACTCCTACTGAGCATGTGCAAGAATACACAGAATATACGTATATATGTGATTAGCTGATAGCTGTCACGTGATACAGGAGTAGAAAAATACATAACTTTGAAATCTAATACTTTCTTGGAGTTCAGACTATGTTCTATTGCATTGTCTTGTTATCATGCATTTGTTTATTATGCAAATCTACTGTATTTACTGGTCCAGGTGTTGTAGGAAATGGAGTATGATATGGTGTCTGATGTGGGTATGTAACTGACATGGAATACAGGCAATGGGGTCTAATCTGTGGTGTGATACTGACAGGGGCTGCAGGCAATGGAGTATGTACAGTAATGAGGTTTGACCCAGGTGTGTAACTGACAGGGGCTTCAGGCATTGGGGCCTGATATGGATGTGGGACTGACAGAGACTTTAAGCAATGGAGTCTGATATTAGGTTGTATATGGGTGTGTTGCTGACCAGGTTTTCAGGTAATAGGGTCTGACATGGGTTGTGTAACTGACAGGGACTGTAGGTAATGGGGTCTGATCTGTTTTATTTAAATTGTAATTAAAGGGACACTAAACCCAATATTTTTCTTTCATGATAGATCATACAAATTTAAACAACAATCCAATTTACTTATTTTATTTATTTTGCTTCATTTTTTAGATATCTTTAGTTGAAGAAAAATCAATGCACATGGGTGAGCCAATCACATGAAGCTTCTATGTGCAGCAGCCAATCAGCAGCTACTGAGCCTATCTAGATATGCTTTTCAGCAAAGAATATTAAGAGAATAAATCAAATTAGATAATAGAAGTAAATTAGAAAGTTGTTTAAAATTGCATGCTCTTTCTAAATCATGAAAGAAAAAATTGGGGTTTCATGTCCCTTTAAATGACACAACTAAACCTAAAAAGCAAATACACAATTATAAATCAATTTAGTAAATTATATTATATATGCAGTATATAGTATTATCAAGGCCACTTGGATTTAATTTTTGTATTTTATTATTTGGGGAAGATGCCATAAAATCATCTTACACTCATGCGCTATTAATCATTGTTTTTATACAAGCTGCCATAGAATCAGCTTCATTGCTTGTTATTATCCTACAGCTTTAACAAACTAATCATTGCAGTTTAGTTAGGGCCAATCCACTTAGCAAGGATGTTCCTAAACCCTCTGTTATTAAGTAGGCTGAGCTGCTCCATCATAGTGTTGGACCCTTAGTTTGCCTTGGCTGGGAAACATGTTGTTCTCACTTTGTATTATAAGTCTCAGGCAGCAGCCGGAAGAGCTACTGACCCCTCCTTATTCCCCCTCTTCTGATCTATCTGAGAGCAGCCTCTTCCTCCCCTCCCATTCCTTCCTCGCCAGAGATACCGCGCAGAGCGCTTGCTGTGCCTGGGTCGGATCATTGTTAGCAGAGCACTCTGTTGGATTAGACTGCTCCCACTGTACAGTCCATTGAGACAGCCTATTTCATTTATTTTAATCTTTTAACAACTTGTTACAGTATCACTATCATATTATCATTCCAGCAATGACAAACCCTCACATTATGTTACTCAATACATTTGTCTTTGGTTCTGTATAGAGAGCTAACAACATGTTTTTTTATGTTTGTTTTGTATTGAACCAATTCAACTTAGCTAAGGAAGGTTTCCATTTAATTGCATTAAATGAAACTCAAACATTTTCTTTTGTGATACAGACAGAGCAAAGCATTTTAAAGTGTTAATTTGCATCAAATCTGCTTCGTTCCCATGATATTCTGTGTAGAAGAGATACCTAGGTAGACATCTGGAGCACAACATGGCAGGAAATAGTGCTACCATCTAGTGCTCTTGCAAATGGATAATATTCTTGAAAAAGGGCTGCCATATACTGCTCCTGGAATGGGCCGGCTCCTAAGCATACATCTCTGCTTTTCAACAAAAGATACCAATAGAACAAAGAACATTTTATAATAGAAGTCGATTTAGAAAGAAAAAAATGGGTTTCATGTCACTTTAACCACTTAGCTTCCTACATTTTTGGTAGACATGGGGATATATAGTTTATTTAAGTATATCTGAGTATCAAACCTCTGTAACCTCTATTTAGACCCAAAGGATGGTTTTAAAAGTGATACAGAAAAAAAGAATATGAAATGATTCTGAGAACAGCATCACACAAGTATCCCATTATATAGAGCACCAGTCGTTTCCTGAAGAGCCCGTAATAAAAGAGAGATATTATCCACTTCAGCCCAGAGCTGTTGCATTCTATCAGCCTTTGACGTTTATCTGATTATGTCCCCCACAAAATGTTGCTGATAGATTAGATCAATCTTTTTTTTGCTGGTGAGATGGGCGTTAGAGAAATGTATTTTGGTCAATCGAAATGATATTGGTTTGTGACAGTCACCTTCTAGGTTATTTCAGTGGTGTTATCTTGATTAATGCCAAAAAGTCATTAGCACCCTGACAGAGAGAAGATGCACATTATGATTGCAAGCTCTTTATCAACGTGACCCTCTTAAACTCAGCAGTATTATGTCCAGAAGGATTATATGACGTGTGGTATTATGGCTGCATTTGCAGTATACAAAAATATAGCCTAATGGTCACTGCTGTATACTTAGTAAAGTATTTCTTTCATTTAGAAGCTATTTAGGCATATTGTAGTGTCAGAACAAGAACTACAACCCTGCAGCAGGTGCACTAGGGGAGCCACCACAATAAAACCTTTCAGTGATAACAAGGCATTGGCATTACATGGCTGGTATAATGTGTGATGTGGTGCGTCTGGTAGAAGCTGAAGACTGTACTGTTCATTAAAACTATAGTGCACAAGAAAAGTCTACCTGATAATGTATGTCAAGTTTTAAACAAACCTTGATTTCTTTAATCAGCAGGGAATTCCAGGCTGTTGTGTGCACTGTATATGTGTGTGTGTGTGCGCGCGCTGTCCATCACACCATCTGTTCAGTATTATGCTCTCAGTTGCCAGGCTACCTGCTCTATGCTGTCACACTTGACTGCTTAGCTGTACGTTAGCAGCATTATCCCAGACGTACTGTGGGGGCTGCAGGGGTGGGGAGGAACTGTAGTCACGATTAAGCCATCTGCAAGTATGGGGGAGGGAATGAAAAAGGTGGCGATGTTGTAGAAGGAAGGGGGGGGGGGGGGCAAAGAGAGAGCAGAAATCACCCAAAGAGGAGCATGACACATAATATCAGACAGATAACACCATCTGCTGGTGCAAAGCATGAACTTCCGTGCAATGTCAGATAACAACATCTGACCAGGCATAAGAATATAATATCTGCTACTATCACCAACTGTAATAAAACCCTTCTTCCGAAAAATAATCCGCACAGTGACACCACTTTCTAGAATTGACAAATGAAAACTTTATTGCTTATCTAACAATGAGTCCCAGGTTAAGAAGGTGCTATCTTTTAGTATCTAGTGACAATTGGTTAGCATAATATAACATCCATAAGAAATACTGAATTGTTTATGTGATTAATACTTAGAAGTTTGCTACTTTATAATTTGCCACAAGCCATATACTGAACCACTAATGATACTGAAGCACATTTCACTGAAGGGCATTGTTTGTGACATGTTATTCTATTATTATTGTTATAGTAACAGTTGTTTTATACATAGTTTCATGAGGTTCTTTTTCTCACTTTATGGTCTGATAATGACTGGCAAACTGGCATTGAATTTATCTTTTTAATGCCTATGTAATTCAGCATTATAAAGGAATATGTCAAGCTTAAATGGATATGATACCCAAAAGTTTTATTTTGTGATTCAGACAGAGCGAGGATACCATTTAAAAAAAGTTTCCAATCTACTTCTATTATGAATTTTGCCTCATTTCCATGATATTCTGTGAGGAAGAGATACCTAGGTAGGCATCTGGAGCACTACATAACAGGAAATACTGCTGCCATTTAGTGCTCTTGTAAATGGATAACATTCTTTCAAAACTACTGCCATATAGTGCTCCTGAATTTTGTGTTTCAAATCCCTTTAAAGGGACATGGTTCATTTTCCTTGGTTGAAAAACATATCTGGGTAGGCACAGGCGCAGCAATGCACTACTTAGAGCTAGCTGGTGGCTTCACACATGTGCCTCTTGCCATTGGCTCACTAGATGTTTCAAGCTAGGTCTCATTGTTGCATTGCTGCCCTGGAACTGACCTTAGTTATGTGTTTAACCCCTTTGAAGGAGTTAAACATATAGGGCCAGATTAAAAGTGGCGCACAATCTGCGCTCTAAGTAAAAAATGAGTGTGGCTGCATTTGCACTGGTATTACTGGTATTACCATTTGAAAGTAAAAAGTTAGTGAGAGAGCAAAATACTTAGGCGCACTACATTCAGGACTTTGGATATTGTGACGGCACAAAATCCATCTCCCTATAGACTTATATGAGGAGTGCTACAAAAAAACGTAGTTATAGCTCACTCTAGTCCGACACTGCTCTTGACCAACTGCGCTAAAACCGAAGCCACGTTAGGAATGCTCTTTTCATTTATATATATATATATATATATATATATATATATATATATATATATAGTGGTAGCAGTTTTGGTGTGTGCACTCTCACCATCCAACAATAACCGCCAGAGTGCTATCAAGCGCTCAAACATATAATCAGTAAATAAGCACTTACTGGTCTTCAGTTGTCTGTGTTTAGTAAATTTTTATTAGTGACGTTTCAGGACAATACACAGTCACTTCGTCAGTATTGCTTCAGACTTGATAAAGGAAGGAACTCTTTCCGAAAGCTTGTCAACTTATAAATGTATAGTTAGTCCAATAAAAAACGTATGATTGCTCAATGCAATGTTATTTTGATATCTAAATCTCTGGACTAACACAGCTACTCCAATCAACGTATATATATATATATATATATATATATATATATATATATATATATATATATATATATATAAATATTTAATTAAAAATAAAAATATTTTTTTTCCAAGTGAAGAACATAGAAATTAAAAGCATTTATAATAAAAACACAATGACTAAAAATGATATTGCACATTTCAAGGTATTTGACTGGTAAGGGCTCAAAAGTGTATATGTATGTGTATACATGTATATTTGTGTTTAAAAGTGTACATATGTACAGTGGGGCAAAAAAGTATTTAGTCAGCCACCAATTGTGCAAGTTCTCCCACTTAAGAAGATGAGAGAGGCCTGTAATTTTCATCATAGGTATACCTCAACTATGAGAGACAAAATGTGGAAACAAATCCAGACAATCACATTGTCTGATTTGGAAACAATTTATTTGCAAATAATGGTCAATATCAAAAGTTCATCTCAATACTTTGTTATATATCCTTTGTTGGCAATGACAGAGGTCAAACGTTTTCTGTAAGTCTTCACAAGGTTGTCACACACTGTTGCTGGTATGTTGGCCCATTCCTGCATGCAGATCTCCTCTAGAGCAGTGATGTTTTGGGGCTGTCGCTGGGTAACACAGACTTTCAACTCCCTCCAAAGGTTTTCTATGGGGTTGAGATCTGGAGACTGGCAGGCCACTCCAGGACCTTTATATGCTTCTTACGAAGCCACTCCTTCGTTGCCCGGGCGGTGTGTTTGGAATCATTGTCATGCTGAAAGACCCAGGCACGCTTCATCTTCAATGCCCTTGCTGATGGAAGGAGGTTTGCACTCAAAATCTCACGATACATGGCCCCATTCATTCTTTCATGTACATGGATCAGTCGTCCTGTTCCCTTTGCAGAGAAACAGCCCCAAAGCATGATATTGCCACCCCCATGCTTCACAGTAGTTATGGTGTTCTTTGGTTGCAACTCAGCATTCTCTCTCCTCCAAACACGACAAGTTGTGTTTCTACCAAACAGTTCTACTTTGGTTTCATCTGACCATATTACATTCTCCCAATCCGCTTCTGGATCATCCAAATGCTCTCTAGCATACTTCAGACGGGCCCGGACATGTACTGGCTTAAGCAGGGGAACACGTCTGGCACTGCAGGATCTGAGTCTCTATCGGCGTAATGTGTTACTGATGGTAGCCTTTGTTACGTTGGTCCCAGCTCTCTGCGGGTCATTCACTAGGTCCCCCCGTGTGGTTCTGGGATGTTTGCTCACCGTTCTTGTGATCATTTTGACCCCAAGGGGTGAGATCTTGCGTGGAGCCCCAGATCGAGGGAGATTATCAGTGGTCTTGTATGTCTTCCATTTTCTAATTATTGCTCCCACCGTTGATTTCTTCACACCAAGCTGCTTGCCAATTGCAGATTCAGTCTTCCCAGCCCGGTGCAGGTCTACAATTTTGTTTCTGGTGTCCTTCGACAGCTCTTTGGTCTTCACCATAGTGGAGTTTGGAGTGTGACTGTTTGAGGTTGTGGACAGGTGTCTTTTATACTGATAACAAGTTCAAACAGGTGCCATTAATACAGGTAATGAGTGGAGGACAGAGGAGCCTCTTAAAGAAGATACAGGTCTGTGAGAGCCAGAAATCTTGCTTGTTTGTAGGTGACCAAATACTTATTTTCCACCATAATATGCAAATAAATTCTTTCCAAATCAGACAATGTGATTGTCTGGATTTGTTTCCACATTTTGTCTCTCATAGTTGAGGTATACCTATGATGAAAATTACATGCCTCTCTCATCTTCTTAAGTGGGAGAACTTGCACAATTGGTGGCTGACTAAATACTTTTTTGCCCCACTGTATATATGTGTGTACATACATATTTACACGTTTATAGGAGTATAATACTTTATTTTAATATGTTTTAAATATGTTTTGTCAAAACACTTTTAACCCTTACACTTTACTTCAGGTCTCAAGTCAAGCTAAATATTCTAGCACAGTTTCGGCTTTCACTCGAGTGCAAACAATGACTTTCATCTTATAATACCAGCATTTTTTAGCACGGTTGCAATATTCATTGGAAGTATAGGTTGCTCTAAAGCAATTTAGCATGGACTTGTAAAACTCAATTGCTTATCGCGACCCGTGCTATCATTAGTGCGCCATTTGTAATCTGTGCCATAATTGTTTGCAAGCAATAATGCAATAACACATTAGAGCATTTATTTTAGCACTTTTTGTCACTTTAATAAAAGGTTATTGCTTTAAACCTTGATAACTATTGCATAATATCTATAAAAAATAAAATGCTATTAAAGGGACAGTCAGCACTCAGCAGAACTTAATCCCATAATTTAGATCCTCAGAATAAGATGCGCCTGCACCGTCTCCTATGTTAAATACCTCTAACGTTATAGGAGTAAGCGTCCACAGCACATACGTTTTTTTTTCTGCTGTAGACATGGCCGCTAAACTCCTCCCCCTCTTCCTTCGTTCCCTTCTGTATAGAATTCAATTCTCGTTCGTGTTCTTGCTAATGTGCATGCGCATTTCAAGTTCTGGCCGCTCGCAAGAAGAAATCTGAAGTGCTGCTGCGAATTTGCATGAATGCGGGTAAAGAATCCCACCGAGGATTCTATTCTGATTGGCTGCTAAGTTTAAAAAAAAAAAGGTAATACGTTAGGTTGGGTGGAGTTTGGCGGCCATGTCTACAGCAGAAAAACATATGTGCTGTGGACAATTACTCCATATCGTTACAGGTATTTAAAATGGGAGGCGGTGCAGGCATTTCTGCCGGGTTTTGACTGTCCCTTTAAAATCATCTACGGTCTGAGCTGTCTGTTACAATGATGAGTCTGATGTATTATAAATGTTTTTTCCTTATCATTTTCTTTCCTTTTGTCATTTTTTTAGTATTACAATTTATTTATATTGAAATATTTTATAGAGGTACTCTATGCAAGAACCCTTTATTATATTTCAAATTAATATGTGATATCCATTATGAAAACAGGAATGCATAATAATTGGGGGCAACTGGTAATGATAATATGGTTGTATCCAAATTATTGGTTGTATTTTGAATGCTGTTAAATACCTGGGATCTAATTTTCTGGCATAGTGTCAGCAGTATTATTGTTCATGGAAGAAATTGTGAAGATTAGGAATGGTGAAAATAAGGAGGAATGAGAGAGAAAAAAAATACTCTTTGAAAGATTGAAGGGAGCATTTATGTGAGAAATTTACATCTCAGAGAGCTGTGATGTAAATTGGAACGTTGGCAGCATCATATGTTCACGGCATGTTCATTCTGAGCAATAATCAGTTTGTGAATGTGTGCGCTGTGTGACTTGCTTGTGGTTAGATTAAAAATCATAACATGGAGTAGATGTTGTGCCCTTGAGAAATTAAAGATAAGCAGTCATGAAAAGACTGACTGTCTCTTAGCCAGATAAAAATGTATTAATATGGCACAGACAAAGGTCTTTATAATTCACCATTTCATATTATAATCCTTTGTTATATTGGAACTAATTTGAAGTTAGTTGTTGAGCAAATTAAATGCATATGAAGTTTCCATGCAAGGAAATCTCCACTATTATGCTACAGATAATAAGCTTGACTTGGATAATCTTAAATGGAACAGTGAAAATAGAATGAAAATAGATCAGAAGAAATGAGTAAATAGTGTTTGTTACATTAATTTGTTAGTGCATGTAAATAATGCAGAAATTCTTGCTTGTAACTATGTAGTTAACCCCTGTACATAGCCACAATACATTGCTGTTCCAGAGCAGGACACAACCAGTAAGCCAATCAGGAGTGGCATATGCATATAGCTGCCAATTAACAGTTGTGTCCTGCTTAGGAATGACTCCGCAGTGCCCCCGTTTCCAAGGTTAACTATGTATTTGACCCTTTTGCAGCAGCTATACATATTATTACCATAGAGATTGTCGTAGTAATAAAATATTCTAACAAATTAGAGCATTTAATTAATGCATTAGTGCATTATTTGTAATCCAGAAATAGAAATAGGGCTAGATCCTAAGCATGTTGTATGGAGTTTATTGTAATTGGGGAAAGTAGGAGTAGCTACAGTGAGAGCAGGTTGCAATTAGGTTACTGTGTAGAGGATCTATGCCACGGTTACAGGGGCCTAAATAGGTAGTGGGGCCTGGTTATGGATTATTGCTATGGGGTCAAGTGATGGTTGGGCATAATTGTGGTTGGGCTAAATCAAGGTTAACATTACTGAGCAGTAAAACTGAAATTTTATATGAAATACCTAACAGTGTTGTTCCTGGGCTCAGGCACTTCATGTATACTAATAAATCTTAATAAAGATTTCCAAAGTAATATGCTCAACCCTAGGATTGTGCATTAAAATAGCCTCTAATATAGACATCCATAGAATGCAATGATGATACTGTCAATTTCTACAATATCAAAATAACTCAGTTGTAGGAATGAAAGAATGCAAAGAATAAGGTTATGTTTAGGGCTGCTGTCGGGTGAGACTTTCTAACTTCATTGACCTAAAACATGTGTTTTTTTTATCAGGACACCTCTTACCCTTGGTCGTAATTACAGGGAGCTATATTCCTATGGAAAAAGTTGATACATTAAATCAGAATAATCACCAGTGTAGATATCTAATTAGAACCAACTCGTATAATAGAGGCATTAAGACCAACCCACCTTTTATTGTATCTCACCATGATTGAGTAATATAATAGAAAGGTTTTACTTTATTTTTATTTTGTGGGTTTGGGGGGTGGGGGTTGTATACTGTTAGGGGGTGTTTGTTTTGTAGCAAAAGAGTTGTTAACTTTGGGGCAATGCCCTACAAAATGCCCTTTTTAGGGCCCTTGGTAGTTTATTCTAGATTAGGCTTTTTTATTTTGGGGTGGATTTTTTTTTAAGGGTATTAGAATAGGAATAATTTTCATTATTTGGGATAATTTTGTTTGTTATTTTTTTGTAATGGTAGGTTTTTTATTTTTTGTAATTGTAGTGTTTTTTATTTTTTGTAATGTTAGGTTTTTTATTTTTGTAATGTTAGGTTTTAGTGTAAGGCAGCTTAGGTTTTATTTCACAGGTAAGTTTGTATGTATTTTAACTAGGTAGTTAGTAAATAGTTAATAACTATTTACTAACTAGTCTACCTAGTTAAAATAAATACAAACTTACCTGTGGGAAAAAAAAAAGTTACAATATAACTATTAGTTATATTGTAGCTAGTTTAGGTTTTATTGCACAGGTAAATTTGTATTTAGTTTTAAATAGGTATTATTTAGTTAATAAATGTAACTTTAATTTAGCTCTATTTTAATTATGTTAAAGTTAGGGGGTGTTAGGGTTAGGTTTAGGGTTAGGGTTACGTTAGTGTTAGGGTTAGGTTTGGTTTTGGGGTTAATATAGTTTAATTTAGGTTGTTGCAGTGTGGGGGGCTGGCGTTTTAGGGGTTAATAGGTTTATTTAGTGGTAGTGATGTAGGAGGTCAAAGGTTTAGGGGTTAATAACTTTATTTAGTGGCGGCGATGTCGGGGAGCAGCGGAATAGGGGTTAATAGATTTATTATAGTGTGGGTGATGTTGGGGTGCAGGGGAATAGATGTTAATAACTTTAGTATAGTGGCAGCGATATTGGGAGCGGCAGATTAGGGGTTAATGGCTTTACTTCGGTGGCGGCGATATCGGGAGCGGCAGATTGGGGGTTAATAACATTATGTAGGTGGCGGCGATTAGGGATGTTTAGACGTGAGGTTTATGTTAGGGTGTTAGGTTTAAACGTTAATTTATTTTTCCCCATAGACATCAATGGGGCTGCGTTACAGAGCTTTTCATTCCGCGATCGCAGGTGTTAGTTGTTTTTTTTTTAGCCCGCTCTCCCGATTGATGTCTAGGGGGAAAGTGTGCACGAGCACATCAAAACAGTGTTTGAATTGTGTGCGGTATGGCGGTATGGAGCTTAAAACCACCATATCGCACACACAAGCCGGCTGTTTCAAACTAGTAATGACTACGCTATAGAGGGTTAAATAAAGCAACTTTTGTTGCGTTCATTAATTTCCCTATAGCGCGCATAACTCGTAATCTAGCTGTGTATTATTTAATAAGAAACTGCATTTTGAAGACCTGCATATAGTGCTCTGTTGCTGAAATTGTTGTGATATGTTACACAAAAATGGCTGTAGATACTTTATTGTGACTGCCCCATTTTAGCTTCTGACTTTAAGGGACAGTAAAGTCATAATTAGACATTCATGATTTCGACAGAGCATACAATTTTAAACAATTTTACAAAAACAACTTACTGAACAAATGTACTTCTATTATTTAATTTAATCCTTCTCTTGTTATCCTTTGTTGAAATGTTTATCAAGGTAAGCTCAGGAACAGCAAAGAACCTAGGTTCTAGCTGCTGATTGGTGGCTGCATATATATACCGATTGCCATTTGCTCACCCATGTGTTCAGTTAGAATCCAATAGTTAATTGCTGTTTCCTCAACAAATAATGCCAAGAGAATTAAGCAAATTTGATAATTAAGTAAATTGAAAAGTTGTTTAAAATTGTATGTTCTACCTAAATCATGAAAGAAAATGTTTGGGTGTCATGTCCCTTTAAGATGCATACATAAATACTTATCTTTTCTACAAATGGCCATTTCATATTCCCATGAATGAGAATCCAGTATATCTTATTCTGGGCCTCTGTGCACATATATGTATATATATATATATATATATATATATATATATATATATATATATATATATCTGTATATGTTTGTGTGTGTAACGATAGACAGATATAATGTGTGATTGTGTATTTATTTATTTACATTGCTCATAACAATACTTGCTGCTGTTCTCATTTGTTCACAACAAAATGATTGTTTCCACAGTGTTTTAATCACAACTAATCTCTCTTTTGCAGGAGCAGAACACAGTTGGGATGTCCAGACCTACTGGTCCCATGCAACAATCTGTTCCAGGAGCTGGTGCAAATCCTGGGGGCCCAGGCTTTATGCCCAGCCAGCCTCAAGCTGCCATAATGAAGCAAATGCTCATTGAGCAGAGGGCCCAGCTTCACGCTATAGAGCAACAAAAGCAGCAGTTTCTCAGGGAGCAGAGGCAACAGCAGCATTTGCTAGCCGAGCAGGTAAAGTAACAATGCCATATTATTACCATATACGGTGCTAACAAAAAATGTACCCCCGATCATCTACATAATAGCTGGTGTTCTACCTTGAACTTATTGTAAGGCATAGTTGTCAATATTTGAAAAAAATTCCAAGGACACTTTGGATCATAGTCACGCCCTTTTATGGATTGCATAGCCCCGCCCACTCCAATCCACCTCAAAACAAGCTCCTAAAATACTTAGTATAATTTAGCTATACTGATTGTTTAAAGGGATAGGAAAACAATTATACTTTCATGATTCAGACAGAGCATGTCATTTTTAAATTAACTTTTATTATCAAATGTACCTTGCTCTCTTATGTACCTTTGTTGAAAATCATATGTACATACCCTCAGCAGCAACAATGCACTACTGGGAGCTAGCTGTTGATTGGTGGCAACATACATTTCTCTTTTGTCATTGGTTCACTAGTAGTGCACTGCTGCTCTGGAGATTACTTTAACTATGTGTCCCATATATTAGACCATTTTCTTTTTGCACTGATATACCCCTTTAATGCAGGTTAAATCAGTTACCGGACACCTGACAACCCTAGACCCACCACATGAAGAGCCTGATGTCTTATGCCTCTAGTAATCAAAGACAGTTACACAGGTTCCAAGTTGTGCAACATTATTAAGATGCCTTGCTTTCTCACACATTGCATTCTAGACTACACACCCTGGTATTACACATCTCATGGCTCTCCCTGACTACACATTGCTAAACATAAAGGAACATAATACTTATATGCTAAATCACGTGATGCAGCATAAATCTAAAAAGCTGACAGGAAAATATCATCTGAACATCTCTATGTAAAAAAAGAAAGATATTTTACCTCACAATTTCCTCAGCTCACCAGAGTAAGTGTTCTGTAAAAAGTTATCTTTCAGTTACTGCCCAGCTACAGGTAACAAGAAAAAAAAGGAAGAAATGAACAGCAGCTAATCAGCATCAGCAGTGTTGAGGCTCTTTTACTGTGATCTTATAAGATTTCATAGTCAATTTCCTTAAACTGAATAGGGAAATAACATGAGTACGCATGAGGCACACTCCCTTGCAAGTCCCGGGACAGGCATACTTACTGGCTGCTTAAAGTCCTTTACAATGGGGTGTGAATACTTAGGACATTTTGAGGTAAAATATCTTTCTTTTTTACATAGAGATGTTTAGGTGATATTTTAAAGTCAGTTTTTTACAGCTAGGCTGCATCACTTTTAATTGTTTTAACATTTGGGTATCATGTCCCTTTAAGTATAACAGATGGCCATTCTGCCAAGATAAAGACTAGAGAAAAAACTTACATCATACAGTAACTAAGAGACTAGAGACAAAAAAGTTAAATCAAGTCACAGCGCCCTCTGTGGTGGGAGTACTGCGCTGCACACAATATTAAAGGGACATTAAACGCTAAATAAATCGATGATCGATGCATTCAATGAAAAGATTAGTCTGAGAATAACATGTAGATGTATTTTTAAAGTTTAATTAGCTGTTTAAATATTGACAAAATAAGTGTAAAGTTTTAGTATCTTTAAAACAACGGTAGCTGCCATGTTGTAACTTAGGCTAATTTCTCTGCTGTGGCCAATAAGGGACAGTTATAAATATTTCACTAGAGTGTGCAGCCAATGGCTGTGTGGAATATAACGTATTCTACACTTCTATTTCTAACAGGAACTGAAAAGCTAACAATTTCAGAATAGGATTACAGGAAAAGGGGACAAAATAGATAATGAAAGTAAATTGCAGAATATTTATATATATATATATATATATATATATATATATATACACTGTGTGCAGAATTATTAGGCAAATGAGTATTTTGACCACATCATCCTCTTTATGCATGTTGTCTTACTCCAAGCTGTATAGGCTCGAAAGCCTGCTACCAATTAAGCATATTAGGTGATGTGCATCTCTGTAATGAGAAGGGGTGTGGTCTAATGACATCAACACCCTATATCAGGTGTGCATAATTATTAGGCAACTTCCTTTCCTTTGGCAAAATGGGTCAAAAGAAGGATTTGACAGGCTCAGAAAAGTCAAAAATAGTGAGATATCTTGCAGAGGGATGCAGCACTCTTAAAATTGCAAAGCTTCTGAAGCGTGATCATCGAACAATCAAGCGTTTCATTCAAAATAGTCAACAGGGTTGCAAGAAGCGTGTGGAAAAACCAAGGCGCAAAATAACTGCCCATGAACTGAGAAAATTCAAGCGTGCAGCTGCCAAGATGCCACTTGCCACCAGTTTGGCCATATTTCAGAGCTGCAACATCACTGGAGTGCCCAAAAGCACAAGGTGTGCAATACTCAAAGACATGGCCAAGGTAAGAAAGGCTGAAAGACGACCACCACTGAACAAGACACACAAGCTGAAACGTCAAGACTGGGCCAAGAAATATCTCAAGACTGATTTTTCTAAGGTTTTATGGACCGATGAAATGAGAGTGAGTCTTGATGGGCCAGATGGATGGGCCCGTGGCTGCATTGGTAAAGGGCAGAGAGCTCCAGTCCGACTCAGATGCCAGCAAGGTGGAGGTGGAGTACTGGTTTGGGCTGGTATCATCAAAGATGAGCTTGTGGGTCCTTTTCGGGTTGAGGATGGAGTCAATCTCAACTCCCAGTCCTACTGCCAGTTTCTGGAAGACACCTTCTTCAAGCAGTGGTACAGGAAGAAGTCTACATCCTTCAAGAAAAACATGATTTTCATGCAGGACAATGCTCCATCACACGCGTCCAAGTACTCCACAGCGTGGCTGGCAAGAAAGGGTATAAAAGAAGAAAATCTAATGACATGGCCTCCTTGTTCACCTGATCTGAACCCCATTGAGAACCTGTGGTCCATCATCAAATGTGAGATTTACAAGGAGGGAAAACAGTACACCTCTCTGAACAGTGTCTGGGAGGCTGTGGTTGCTGCTGCACGCAATGTTGATGGTGAACAGATCAAAACACTGACAGAATCCATGGATAGCAGGCTTTTGAGTGTCCTTGCAAAGAAAGGTGGCTATATTGTCACTGATTTGTTTTTGTTTTGTTTTTGAATGTCAGAAATGTATATTTGTGAATGTTGAGATGTTATATTGGTTTCACTGGTAAAAATAAATAATTGAAATGGGTATATATTTGTTTTTTGTTAAGTTGCCTAATAATTATGCACAGTAATAGTCACCTGCACACACAGATATCCCCCTAAAATAGCTATAACTAAAAACAAACTAAAAACTACTTCCAAAACTATTCAGCTTTGATATTAATTAGTTTTTTGGGTTCATTGAGAACATGGTTGTTGTTCAATAATAAAATTAATCCTCAAAAATACAACTTGCCTAATAATTCTGCACTCCCTGTATATATATATAAAACCAAAAAGGGTACAGGACAAATGGCTACTATAAATGTGTCTTTTTCCAAAATTTTTTTTTAGCAAACTTTAGAAAACATTAATGTTATGCTAGATTATAATTTTAATGTGGTGCAGACCCTATCTATCTATCTATCTATCTATCTATCTATATATATATATATAAATGTGTGTATATATAAATATGTGTGTGTGTATATATATATATATATATATATATATAAATGTGGTGTATATATATAAATATGTGTATATATATATATATATATATATATATATATATATATATATATATATATAAATGTGTATACAGGCAGTCCTCGGGTTACAGACATCCGACTTAAGTACAACTCGTACTTACATACAGAGAAAATAGAGCTTTATCGACAATCCTTCTTTCCAGGATAATCCAAAATACTGAAAATCCAATTGTCACAAGGACATAAAGTGATGTGAAATTTTCTGAACAGGGGCTCAGATAGCAAAACAAACTTTATCCTATGCTATCTAAAACAAAAAAAAAATGTTTGGCTAGAGTTTCACCTAAAAAAAAGTGCCTGTTCCAACTTACATACAAATTCAACTTAAGAACAAACCTAAAGTCCCTATCTTGTACGTAACCCGGGGACTGCCTGTATATATATATATATATATATATATATATATATATATATATATATATATTTATATATATATATATATATATATATATATATATATATATATATATATATATATATATATATATATATTTATATATATATATATATATATATATATATATATATATATATATATATAAATATTTGTGTATATATATATATATATATATATATATACAGTGGGGTAAAAAAGTATTTAGTCAGCCACCAATTGTGCAAGTTCTCCCACTTAAGAAGATGAGAGAGGCCTGTGATTTTCATCATAGGTATACCTCAACTATGAGAGACAAAATGTGGAAACAAATCCAGACACATTGTCTGATTTGGAAAGAATTTATTTGTATATTATGGTGGAAAATAAGTATTTGGTCACCTACAAACAAGCAAGATTTCTGGCTCTCACAGACCTGTATCTTCTTCTATAAGAGGCTCTTCTGTCCTCCACTCATTACCTGTATTAATGGCACCTGTTTGAACTTGTTATCAGTATAAAAGACACCTGTCCACAACCTCAAACAGTCACACTCCAAACTCCACTATGGTGAAGACCAAAGAGCTGTCGAAGGACACCAGAAACAAAATTGTAGACCTGCACCAGGCTGGGAAGACTGAATCTGCAATAGGCAAGCAGCTTGGTGTGAAGAAATCAACTGTTGGAGCAATAATTAGAAAATGGAAGACATACAAGACCACTGATAATCTCCCTTGATTTGGGGCTCCATGCAAGATCTCACCCCGTGGGGTCAAAATGATCACAAGAACCCCCAGAACCACACTGGGGGACCTAGTGAATGACCTGCAGAGAGCTGGGACCAATGTAACAAAGGCTACCATCAGTAACACACTATGCCGCCAGGGACTCCGATCCTGCAGTGCCAGACGTGTCCCCTTGCTTAAGCCAGTACATGTCCGGGCCCGTCTGGAGTATGCTATAGAGCATTTGGATGATCCAGAAGTGCATTGGGAGAATGTCATATGATCAGATGAAACCAAAGTAGAACTGTTTGGTAGAAACACAACTCGTCGTGTTTGGAGGAGAGAGAATGCTGAGTTGCAACCAAAGAACACCATATCTACTGTGAAGCATGGGGTGGCAACATAATGCTTTGGGGCTGTTTCTCTGCAAAGGGAACAGGACGACTGATCCGTGTACATGAAAGAATGAATGGGGCCATGTATCGTGAGATTTTGAGTGCAAACCTCCTTCCATCAGCAAGGGCATTGAAGATGAAACGTGGGTGGGTCTTACAGCATGACAATGATCCCAAACACACTGCCAGGGCAACGAAGTAGTGACTTCGTAAGAAGCATTTCAAGGTCCTGGAGTGGCCTGCCAGTCTCCAGATCTCAACCCCATAGAAAACCTTTGGAGGGAGTTAAAAGTCTGTGTTGCCCAGCGACAGCCCCAAAACATCACTGCTCTATAGGAGATCTGCATGCAGGAATGGGCCAACATACCAGCAACAGTGTGTGACAACCTTGTGAAGACTTACAGAAAATGTTTGACCTCTGTCATTGCCAACAAAGGATATATAACAAAGTATTGAGATGACCTTTTGATATTGACCAAATACTTATTTTCCACCATAATATGCAAATAAATTATTTCCAAATCAGACAATGTGATTGTATGGATTTGTTTCCACATTTTGTCTCTCATAGTTGAGGTATACCTATGATGAAAATTACAGGCCTCTCTCATCTTCTTAAGTGGGAGAACTTGCACAATTGGTGGCTGACTAAATACTTTTTTTGCCCCACTGTGTGTTTGTATATATATATATATATATACCAATCACTAGTGTATCACTGTGTAGTCTGTGCTCCTCTCGCAATCCTGTGGAGTGAACGGAGCCCGGCACAATGGAGAGTGGGCGGGGGACACACCCCTGTGTGCAGCAATCCAATCAGATAGGCAGCCTCTTCAGGCGTGTCAGCCACACACGCCAAAAACAGAAATGAATCAAAAGGTGCAGAGAAGGCGCTCTGTATGAGAGGAGAGTAGTAATCAAAGTGCTAAAAAAAAAAGGGCACTATACCATATGAAAAATGATGACGAATTCCAGGCAGCAAAGTAAAAAAGTAAAGAACAACTTTATTCCATAACGTTAAAAAGGACAAAACCAGGATGTCCTGTACAGAGCCAGCAAAAGCTCTACCAACCAGGCAAGTGAGCAGATCCCCATGCAGACATGTTTCGTGCACCAGGTGCACTTGATCACTGCAGTGATCTGGTGCACCTGGTGCACGAAACATGTCTTCATGGGGATCTGCTCACTTGCCTGGTTGGTAGAGCTTTTGCTGGCTCTGTACAGGACATCCTGGTTTTGTCCTTTTTAACGATATGGAATAAAGTTGTTCTTTACTTTTTTACTTTGCTGCCTGGAATTCGTCATCATTTTTCATATGGTATAGTGCCCTTTTTTTTAGCACTTTGATTACTACTCTCCTCTCATACAGAGTGCCTTCTCTGCACCTTTTGATTCATATATATATATATATATATATATATATATGATTTATTATTTTATATCACATCTCAAAGTGTTTAATGTCCCTCTAACTAAATGCTGACTAAATAGAACAAGACACATACAGATCCCAAGAGCAGTGCTATTTTGATATAAGCACTAATCCATGTATACTTCTTACCTACCCAGGTGTAAGGTTGTCTGAAACGGTCACAGGGGGCGAGACCGGCCCTGTCCTGCCTCACAGGCACAGCAAGGCTGTGAGAGGCAGGGTAGGGCTGGTACCTACAAGTTGCCCAACCCACCAAGCAAATGCCCTGTATGCCCTATGCTCAGTCTGGGCCTACTCACATTAGAGTCTGGAACGTCTGGGCCTACTCACATTAGAGTCTGGAACGTGCATAAGTAGATTAATGACAAATATTTCAAAATTTATTACACTGGATATTGTTTGGGTATCTCCAATCTGGGTGAACATTTAGGGCTCCATCTACGAAGCAGCGAGAGCTGCCCCGGAGCCCTTGCGGGGCAGGTTCGCATATGCAAGCTTGCTTCCTGCAATGTAAGAAGCAGCGGTCATTAGACAGCTGCTTCTTACACTCTCCGTGACCTCTGAGGTGGCGGAGAGAAATCACAGAGAGCTTGCTTCGCGTGAATGAAGGGGCAGGCATTACACACTTATTGAAGTGTGTAATTTTACATACGGACCAGCGGATCAATAGATCAATAGATCCGCTGCCCGCATGCAGCGAAGGTGGGGCCCTTAGTGTTGTTGTGTAGGTATTTCAAATGTTTATGGTCTGAGTAGTCATGTGAAGGTATTGATAGCAATTAAAGGGTATCTCAACAGTTTTTTTTTTGTATTTGTTTTATACATTTCTTCTGCAATGAAAAAACACTTTTCAGATTGTCCATTATATGGAACAAAATAAAATATAGTAGTAAAACACATAGTAGATGAGATTGAATGAAGTCAGAGTCCACTGAGTTCAACATATACAGATCCTACTTGATTTACAATAAAGAAGCTGCCAATTGAATTAACATTAATACAATTAGAAAGCTGACCCATTTAACTCAAGCAATCATATCCCTTAATTCTGTTTCTAGCAGGAAATGTATCTAAGCCACTTTTTAAAATTTATCTTAGTTATTGTCATTCACTACCTCCTTACACAAAGAGTTAAACAATTTGATTGTTCTAACAGTGAAAAAACATTTACGTTGCTGGAAATTAAATCTCCTTTCCTTTAGCCTTAAATTCTAACCTCTTGTCACAAACAATTGCCTGAGAATAAACAGATTTTTCGCCAGCTTTGTATATGGGCCTTGAATATATTTATATAAATTAATCATATCACCTCTCAAGTGCCTTTTTTTATAGTGAAAAAATACCTAGTTTGGCTAACCTCTCCTCTTGGTCTAAATTCTCAATTGCCCTTAGTTTTGTGGCCCTTCTCTGAACTTTTCTTAATTCTGCTATGTCTTTTTTTTTTTTAAATATGGTCTGCAGTACTGAACTGAAGGTGAGGTCTTACCAAGGATTTATATAGTGACAGAATTATGCTTTCCGCCTTTGAATCAATGTCTCTTTTGATACATGCTATTATCTTGTTAGCCTTAGCTGGTCCCTTGGATTGCAAGATAAGATGCATAAACGTATATATACTGTACAGTTTTGCACTTGCTCAGTAGGAGCTAGAGCCTCAGAAAGTGTGCATATAAAATGAATCTGCAAGTTTTGATAATGGAAGTATATATTTTTAAATTGCATGCTTTATCTGAATCACAAAACTTTCATTTTGACTTTAGTGGCCCTTTCATATGAGAAAGAAAATTATGGGCCAGATTACATGTTGAGTGCAAAATATCGCTTCCCTGAAAGCGATATTTGCACTCAACTTAGTAATACCAGTGCACACAAATGTGAGGTGCAATGCGAACGCGACCCCACACCCGCCAACTAATAAAAGACTAAATTATACTTAAAACATTATTCAGAGGTCTGACCTCTGGTTAATTTTTTTGAGTGCTAATTGCTACCACAAGCTTGCCGTAGCAATAACCAGCCACTTGTAATGGTGGTTATTTATTGCATGCCCATAAATGGGCGAATTTGCCCATTTGCAGGCGTGCAATAAATTAGCGCTTGACTTGTAATCTGGACCAAAATCAGCTTCTGCAAAAGCAGAACTATGCTAACAAAGTTTTAGCAATGCTAGGTCCTGCCTTGTAAAAAGCAAATGCTACTTTCCAGAAAGCCTCATTACTTTATGTGGGAAGCAACTCACAGCTTGCAGAATTTTTAATAATTCAATGAGGACTGCATCTGTGAGACCTGTAAGCAGTTAACTCACACAATGCAGCTTTAGAGAGTTAAATGCAGAATTTTCTAGCCCTCTCATTTTACCATCATGGGGCCAGATTACTACAAGTGGCGTGCTAGTGCTAATGCTTGATATTACAAGTCCATGATAAATCAGATTTACCAGCAAAGGGTTAGTGTGGCCGACATCTCTCTAGCGCACCAATTACTTTCAATGAAGATATATATGTGTGTGTGTGTGTGTAAATATGTACACAATCCATGTATTAATGTGTTTATATGTGTAAATATGTATGTGCACCTATTTAGAACAAATTTAAAAGGTTTTTTTCATAGAAATACTTCCCATTTCTATGTTCTTCACTTGAAATTATATATATATAGGTATAGATATATATTTTACAAAAAATATGTACGTATATATATATATATATATATATATATATATAAATAAAGAAATATATATTTAAAAGAAAGAAAAATATTGAATAGTGAAGAACATAGGAATGTGACGTATTTCTAACTCTTTGGCCTTAGAGTAGTTTCAGGTTAGCGCATGAGTGATAAAAGGAAAGGGGTTTCTTAAGCATGTCCCATAGAAGTCTAGGGGGAGGGGGCGTTAGTGTGGTCGCAATATCGAGAGTCCTAAAGTTAGCGAGACTGAGACTGAGATACTCACTGACTTACGTTTTACTTTCAGCTTGTAATACAAGTGCTGACCTGACGATGCTGAGTTTTAACCTTAAGTGCATTTAGTACTCATGAGCTCAATTCTTGTAATCTTGCCCATAGCCTTTTACATGTGTTTTATTGTCTCTTATTTCTCTTGTCTCAACAGCAGCTGCAGCAGCCTCACTTAAACAGACAGCACCTTCAGCAACAAAGGAACCCATACACTGTGCATCAAGTCACCCAGTTTCAAGGTAAACACTAAGTCTTTTGAGTATTGTAATCCTTCTCATCTGTGTCTTCTTTCACTACATAGCAGTCTCATGCATAGCAACAGGATGCTGGTTTGTTGCAAAAAAGGTAAAGCCGGAACTCCATAATTAAACCATCAAATCTTTCTTATGCTTAAAACATTGTTTTGCATACAAAATGTATTAAAATAGGATATCAAACTTGTGCTAATCCTAAACCACACACCAGGTTGCTGGTATCACTTTGTAGGTTTTCCAGTTTATACATAGAGTAAAACAAAACCAGCTCATAAATGCTGTCTGCTACTTTTAACTGCCCTGCAATGCACAACACTTATATAGCAGTTATATATTGAAGAATTATTTATTAAAAGCGGTTGAAAACATCATAAAGTACTCCAGTAAAGCGAGAAAACAGAGCTAGAAAATAAAAGTGCTCATAAGAACACAAAAGCACTTATAAACACAAACTGTTTCATGCTCGATAATTTTGTGCTGGTTAAACTTACTAAAATGCAATGGTTATAAATGGCAATACATTCTGTTTTCCTATAAAAGAATTAGCTAAATGAACAGGCTTCCTTCTTCAGAAATCATTCATTTTAACAAACACAAATGGCTATGTCCCATTCAGCTACACAGATGATGGGCATTTCTGCCTCTGGTATGTCTTGTCTTTGCATTTAACTTATTGCAGGAATGCTATACTTGTGCCCAATACACTTTACCAGAAAATTCCTTATCATGATGAAAGCATTAAATATGGTTTCACTCTGAAAAACTGTATGCATATATAGAATCTGATTCAATTTGATACATTATGATTATATTACTATAAGTAATTTATCTGACTTAATTAATTTGATAAAGAAAACAGCAGAACTCAAAGGTTGGGCTGGGCAGCCAGGGCCGTCTTTAATATTGACTGGACCCTGGGCTAACATTTTTTTTGGGCCCCCCATGCAATTTCGCTCTCCACCCCAACATCCCAAAAAAACAACTAAATCAATTTATTTTTTAATTGTTTTTAAATTATTAACCCAGCAGTGGATCATCCACTGCTGGGCTAATCATTTAAAAAAAAAAAAAGAAAGAAATTGCAATATGTGAAACTGGACCTTAGCAGTACTAATAAATAAATAAAATATAAATTCCTCCACTGTGGATTAATTTAATATGCTTTTGAATGTCATTCTGGTGTGAGGTTAGCTGGTTAAAGAGATTTAGGGCAGCCAACAGGAGGAAAGCAAGGTAAAGACTGAGGAGGAAGCATGGAGGTGCAGACAAATATAAGTTTACTAACTGGAACAGCAGAACTACAATGGGATGCTGTAAAATCTGAGAAAGAGAGAAAAAAACCCTATAAAAATAAACCTTACCTTAATGTGTGAAGCATCAGCATGACACTATACAGCAGCACATGTCACTTCTTTGCTGGGAACAAGTTCCCTCTCACCCCGCACTAGACAATGCTGCATGGGGGAGGGTTTTGTGTGCACTCACTTATTCTTCCCACTGACACCTTTCTACAAAGCACTGTTCCCCTAACAAACTTCAGTTAGTTGATCTTAGGGCCACAGCAGAAAGAGCAGAGCTAAGGGGACCAGCAGACTGGATGCTGTCTGCCCAAGGCTGCATGGATACAGTGTGAGCCGAGTCACATAGCCTCAAGACTGAAGAGAGCAGTGTGTGCAGTTGCACAGGTGTTCAAATCCTCATGTGCCTGCCACTCCAGCCTTCTGCTGCATGCGCCTTCAGTCAGCCCTATCCAGAAACAAACCCCACCACTAGAGCAGTTACCTGGTAACCATGGAAACCCTAGCAGGACCTTTTCTGATGCAGTGGGATTGGCTGGATGCCGAGTTAGGGCTTATCATTCAGTGCTGCACAGTGCACATCTAAAACAGCACATGGCACTAGCTTGGTATGTTACATGACACCGGCACGGTCTGGCACGGTTTCTCACAAATAAATATAAGCAGAGAAGTTTTGACTGTGACAGTATTAGGACTGACTGTGTGTGCTCCCCATGTCACATGACATCAGCAGTATGGCATGAACAAAAAAAAATAATAATTTTTTTAGGACTCTTGGGCCCTTCAACAAAGACAGGGTCCTGGGCAGCTGCCCATTTTCCCCTGTGTTAAAGACGGCCCTGTGGGCAGCCATTCCTTTTTTTCAACTGATTCTATCTGTCTTCTATTTATTATCTATCTTCAGACACATACACACACACATACATTTTCTCTCTCTTTCTGCATATGTATGTCTGTCTGTTAGTCTGCCTAACTAGCTATCTGTCAGCATGTCTGTTGATCTTTCTGTCTGTGTTTACCATTTGCAGACATGTTGCCTTCTGTCACAACAATTTTATTCAGTCTTAACCCCTTCACCCAATCACCCGATATACGTTGTGCGGTACTTTGCTTATCGTACCGCACAACATGTATATACGTCAGAGCTTCAGGAAGCTCCAGCAATCTCGGCTGTTAAGTTCCTGAGCTCCAGGCATCTGCCTGCATATGGAAACAGAGCGTGATCAGTTCTCCAGTTCCATATGAGGGCAGATGCCAGATGGTTACAGACGGTGACACTGTGTGTGTCACTGTCTGTAGCGATCTTCTGATGGTGCGCACAGGAGGTGTGGGAGGGAATCCGCGATGTGGATGGATCCCGGAAGTGGACGGGTGAGGGAGGAGGGAGGTGGGAGGTGGCGGAAGTAGGATGGCTCAACATAAAAAAATAAATAAATAAAGGGAGAGGGAGGGATGGGGACTCGGGGAGCTACAGACAGAAAAAAGGTGGGGTGGTGCTGTTGGGGGTCCCTAACTAACGATCAAAAATTTAACAAAAATTTAACAATACAAAAATGACCCAAAAAAGTGTTTTATAGGTAGTGACAGACAGCTGCCAGTACCTAAGATGGCGGGCACTAGTTAGAGGGGGGAGGGTTAGAGAGCTGTTTGGAAGGGATCAGGGAGGTTGGAGGGTAAGGGGGTATCCTACCCCGCAGAAAAAAAGAAAAAGAAATTTAATTTTAAAAAAAAAAGCCTTACATTTTTATATTTGCAGACTGTCTGCCAGAACTAATTTATCATCCTTGACCTCTTCCTAGATTTCCTATTAGGGATCATTTATCCAAAGCATAACCAAGTCTGTATTACTAATACTTAAATATTAAGAAATTTGAGAGGTTGTTTTTAAGTTGTTTTTCCCATTTTTAATTGAATATTAATGAGGAGTATGTTTTTATGCCACACTTGAAGCACCACACAATTAAGTTGAACACACTTCTATTATAGCAGTATATACTAAATTATAGGACCTAGAGTGCTGTATATATGTATCCTTTTTTAGGTGGTCTGTTCCACCTATTTTAGTAAACATTCTAACATTTGTTTAATGTAAATAGTATTTCTAATGCTGTCTTTAAATGTAATATTCAATTCAAAATTTTCTAATAATTCGATTCAAATTATGCAATATTCGAATTCGAAAAAATTGCATCTATATATTTGTTACAGTATTTCTAATGCTGTCTTCAAAAGTAATATTCAAATTATGCAATATTCGAAATAGAAACATTCAAATTGATATATTTGTATCTATTATGTATCCACTTACTAAATTCCCTACCACATGAACTAATGAACTTCTGAATAACTTCTGAATTGTTAAATTGAATGTTACATTTGAAATTTCGAATGTGGATATCACAAAGGACATTGTAGGAGATGTATCATTTTAAAAGAATATATGAATAATATGAACATATATTTAAGGAAAATTAAACATACTTAGAAATTTAGATAAATTTGAAAGAGGTCCATGAATTCAGTCTTTACAGATGGTGATCTCTGACATTAAAATACTTCCCTAGTGCATTTAGTAGTAAAATACTTTTGCTATAGTTGTTGCTCTAGCTTTCATAACTATGGACACTGTTTTTAAACAAAAAATATTTCTTAACTTGAATTAAAGACTGAATCTTCAGTTAGAACTTAGACTGGCTATGTAGTATTTCCCTATCTGTACAGTAATTGAGAATAGAGGAATTATATTTTATTATATGGAATAAATGTGCAGGTAGATAAATTATTGTATCAGTTTCATAGTCAACCTATCAAAAACTTAAAGTAAAATACTCTTTTTAGCTCTTTTGGCCCAATTCTTTAAAGCTCTGTAGTGTGATTATCTAAGAAGTCTAGTCAGAGAGAAGGCAGATTTTAGCCTATGAGTTGTTTCATCTTGCTAACCCAGGCAGTACTAAATGTGAAGGACAGACACAAACATAACAATATAATGCTAACAAAATGTGTCATTTCTCTCCATGCTGATTAATTTTTGATAACCAGGCCCTTGCTTCTGTTTAAAATAATTATAAAGATTTTTGGAGTTTTATCTGAGTATTACAGTATGTTAAATAGACAGGAAACACCAGAATTTATGTTGTTTAAAAACGATAGATATTCCCTTTATTCCCCATTCCCCATTTTTGCATAACCAACACAGTTATAATAATAATTACCTTGCATTTCAGTTCTTTTGACAGACTTGCATTTTAGCCAATCAGTGCTGACTCCTAGGTAACTTCACGTGCATGAGCTCAATGTTATCTATATGGCACACATGAACACATGAACTAACACCCTCTAGTGGTGAAAAACTGTCAAAATGCATTCAGATTAGAGGTAGCCTTCAAGGTCTAAGAATTTAGCATATGAGCCTACCTAGGTTTAGCTTTCAACTAAGAATACCAAGAGAACAAAGCCAAATTGGTGGTAAAAGTAAATTGGAAAGTTGTTGTAAATTACATGCCCTATCTGAATCATGAAAGTTTATTTTGGACTTGACTGTCACTTTAAATGTTTATTTTATACTATTGTTATATGGGATTTTAAAACATCTTTATTGTACACCTCTAAGAAGCATCATCAACTTCAGGGGAAAAAAGGTTAACATGATTTTAAACCAGTTTAGTGTTTTGAAGAAGAACTCATCATGCCAAAAGTGAAATTTTGCTTTGGCTTAATAAATAGAAAAACTAATGGAACCATAGAGAAAAGCCAAAAGCATGGTCAAAAGTCTTAAAATGACAGTAATATCCAGGGTAAGAGTAAAATTAGAAGTATCACAAGCTCAGTGGCAATCAATAACTCTCTATCACAGAGACTTACAAAATATGGATTGAACCAGATTCTGTATTGAACAAGGTTAAATATGTTTGACTTTACATCATAAGCCCAAAGCAGCATGCAGTTTTCCTATAATATTGATTTTTATATACTCTCTTTTTTTTACATTGTACAGACATTTTGTATTTAAAACCTAATGAACACACTGCTTGGCAAAGTCACTGTATTCTTTTATTTAGTCATTCACAGGAAATTGATCCCTTGGTCAGTCTCTGACATTTGAATGGTTATGAATCAGCAAAAGCCTAAACTAAAGGGTGTTAAGTGAGAAGTATTGATGGCAACAGAACAGGTCCAGGTTTCTAAAACTGAAAAGCGCACTGACTATAGCCATAATACAAGGGACATAATGAAAACATTTTGAGTGGAACTATAGTATAGTCCTAGCATTCTGTTTAAGCAACTTTGTGAGTGCAAGTATTTTATAAATACAGGTTTTTATCTGCTTTTAACTCTGAGATTAACAGCCTTTGTGCAGCCCTAGTGCCAGTCCTGGTACTTGTAACAGCTGCATATGCTCTAATCAGAGACTTCCTATATTATGAGATTGGCACTATGTACAGTGTTGTATCTCAGTCATTTCTAAATGCATTTATCTTGCAAAGTTTCTTACACAAAAACAGGGGCACAGGGCTAAAACTAAAAAACAAAGTTTTAAATACATAAAATATACCCATTAAAAAATAATTAGCTCTAATTAATTTAAATAAAAAAGCTGAGAAATCATATATAACAGAAATTGATAATTAATCTGTTTGAAGCAATTTGACAGCAGAAATGTAAGCAAGATATTGATAAAATGTGAACTTTTTTTACGAGCCCCACTACTGCCAGCCCTAAATGCCTATATATTCACCAGTCAAGCTTACAGAACACACAGTGCAAGATGGCAGGGTGTGTACTGCAAAACTTTATTCCTCGGCATCCCAAGGAGCCCCAATACTTTGTCAAATGGGCAATCCAGCCCCTCCAACAAGCTGAATCACAAAAAAGTGCTATCTGTAAAGACCCTGATCTAAAGTAAAATTGTTAAAATGAATGATGAGTCAGATGTTAAATATTTAATATTTGTTTATATAAAGTTCTCAGGTAAGATTATAAAGAATAGAATATTACAGAATAGTGTATCAAGTGGAGCAGAATAAGCTTCTCATCAGTGGTTCAGTCTTAGGGGCCAATTTATCAATGTCTGGCAGACATGATCCGCTGTATCGGATCATGTCCGCCAGACATTGCAGAATGCAGATAGCATACGCTGTCAGCATTTAACATTACACAAGCAGTTCTGGTGAACTGCTTGTGCAATGCCGCCCCCTGCAGATTCACAGCCAATCGGGCACTAACAGGGGGTGTCAATCAACCTGATCCCACATGATCTGGCAGATTGCAGACCTCAGCCTCAGAGGAGGCGTATGAGTCTTAAGACCGCTGCTTCTTAACTCCTGTTTCCGGCGAGCCTGAAGGCTTGTGGAGGAACAGTTACATTGGGGCCGATACGGGGGTTGTTAAATCGACCCCTTAGACTTTGAATATATAGAGCTGTAGAGAGCTGTCCAATCAATTGGCCGATTTATCAACGATGTGTCCACCATGATCTGCTCAGCGGATCATGTCCTACAGATATCACTGATTGCCGACAGCATATGCTGTCAGCATTTAGCATTGAACAAGCAGTACTGGTGAACTGCTTGTGCAATGCTGCCCCCTGCAGATTTGCGGCCAATCGGCATTTAGCAGGGGGTGTCAATCAACCCGATTATATCTAATCGGGTCGTTTGCTGTCCACCGCTCAGAGGCGGCGGACAAGTTAAGAAGCAGCAATCTTAAGACCGCTGCTTCTTAACTGCTGTTTGCGGTGAGCCTAAAGGCTCGCGCCGAAACAGGGGGATCAGGGGCCATTCGGCCCTTGATAATTTGGCCCCTATAACTGCACAGTAATTTTTGTTAATATACTGTTCTGTTAATTTATTTGTTGCAGAAATCAAGTCTTCAGCGTCCATATAATTCATTTTTTCCTTTCAAGCCTTTTCAATATTCTTTTTTTATTTATTCTTGCAGGGTCTCCACAGGACATAGCAGTAGCAAGAAACCAGGCAGCACTTCAGAATATGCGAACATCCCGGATGATGGTTCAAAATGCTAGCATGCTATCTATGGGTCCCACACAAAACCCAGGCACCATGCCTACAGCCACTCTCCAACCTGAGATGGGTATGGCCCCTTACAGCAACACTTCATCCAACCAGCCAGGAATGTACAGCATGAACAGTGGTGTAAACCAAATGATGCAGCATCCTAACCAAAATAGCATAAACATAGGCCATAGTGCTGTCCAGGGTCCAAGGCAGCCAGCTTCTGGGCAGGCATTGGGTATGGTTGGGGGTTTTGGTCAGAATATGTTGGTAAACTCTGTTATGCCTCAACATCATCAGCAAATGAAGGGACCTGTAGGTCAGGCCATTCCTAGGCCTCAAGGCCCAAGACTTCAAAACATGATGACATCATTACCACAGGGAGCACAAAATTGGACACAGCGTGGGTTACAAGGCATGTCTGTCAGAACTAGTGGGGAAATGGGGGCTTATAACAATGGCGCTGTCTACCCAATGCAATCAGGGCAACAAAGGATGGCTAAGCAACACTTTCAGCAAGGGCTCACGCAGAGTGTTGTGGACAGTACAGGAACAGTCAGAGCCCTGAATCCAGCAATGGGAAGACAAATGATGCCATCATTGCCAGGGCAAGGAAACAGTCAACCAAGGCAAATAATGGCTGGCATGAACCCAGGACTTCCAAACATGTCAAGTTTTAATCAGACACCAACACAGCAAATGGCAGGTGGCAATTTCTCTCAGAGTAACCAAGGTCAGACTTATGAAAGAAACCCAAACCAGGACTTGCCATATAGTTATCCAGATACTGCTGCAGGTTCTTTTGCAGGGATAGGGGATGGTGTGGACCTTGTAGACTCTATCATAAGCAGAGGACCAGCAGATGAATGGATGCAAGAACTTGATGAATTGTTTGGAAATCCTTAGTAATGGACATATGACAATAATTTTATATATGTGTATACTGTTCTTAGTGTAAAAGAATGGTACCCTGTCTGTGCTTGTCCTGTATAGCTGAGGTGAACTGCTGGCAGTCACAGAAAAATCAGTTGGTAAAAAAAAAAGATGGATATTGCTATAAAATTGGTAACTCTGCGGTGTGCTGTTTTTATGTGGTAGAAGGGCAGCAGATACACATTGTATGTTGTAGACAGTAATTCCATGATTGCTAATGTTAAATTCACAGGTCGTTAAAATCTCTCATTCTTACTCTGTTGTCTGGTTCTTTGGAAATACTTAGCATGAAGGTTAATAAGGCAGGTATATCTAGAAAACACAGGAATTCTCAATGATCTATTTAGCTAATGCTAATAATAAATTAATAACACCCACCTTAATGTTGCAATAATGCTTCCCTTTTCATGAAGTTAACTTTCATTTTATAGGCTGACATATATGTACGAGTATATATATATATATATGTACGTATGTATGGCAAGCCATACAAGCCAGAAAATCTAAGCAATGCTCTACAGACACCATCAGTGCTGAGGGTACTGAGAAGTTTGCTTAAAATTCATATGAAGGAGTATCTTTTAAACATGTTAATAATAATATATTTTTGCATGGAAAAAAGTTCAAAATACAGCTGTTTAAATTGATATTGAAGCTAACAGGAAATACATATTTGTACACAAGCTTAACTCATCATAGGGATAGTTTGCTCACTGGCTGATAAGAACTGCCACAACTTTATTGGGGGGGCAGGCATGATTCTAAATCATAAAAATTTGGTGCGCAAAAGGTGACCCCAATGCTAAATAACCAGGGTACAGTGGGTACAGGTATATGATCTCCTTTATGCCTCTAATTGCTCTGCACAGAGCACTGGATAAATAAAATGAATGGGATGTTACAGTAATGAATGGCAGTGAATGCCCCCTGATCCGCCACTGCTAAAGTTTGCGGGTGCTACAATAGTGAATGAGAGTGTATAGCCCTCTGATCCACCACTGCTAAGGTCTATGGATGTTACAGTAGTGAATGACAGTGTATAGCCATCTGATCCACCACTGCTAAGGTCTATGGATGTCACAGTAGTGAATGACAGTGTATAGCCCTCTGATCCACCACAGCTATGGTTTGAGGGTGCTACAGTAGTGAATGACAGTGTATAGCCATCTGATCCACCACTGCTAAGGTTTGAGGGTGCTACAGTAGTGAATGACAGTGTATAGTCATCAATCCCCCACTGCTAAGGTTTGATTGTGCTACAGTAATGAATGACAGTGTATAGCCCTCTGATCCACCACTGCTAAGGTCTATGGGTGCTACAGTAGTGAATGACAGTGTATAGCCCTCTGATCCACCACTGCTTATGTTTGATTGTGCTACAGTAATGCATGACAGTGTATAGCCATCTAATCCACCACTGCTGAGGTTTGAGGGTGCTACAGCAATGAATGACAGTGTATAGTCCTCTGATCCACCACTGCTAATGTTTGATTGTGCTACAGTAGTGAATGACAGTGTATAGCCCTCTGATCCACTACTGCTGAGGTTTGAGGGTGCTACAGCAATGAATGACAGTGTATAGCCCTCTGATCCACCACTGCTAAGGTCTATGGGTGCTACAGTAGTGAATGGCAGTGTATATATCTCTGATCCACCACTGCTAAGGTTTGAGGGTGCTACATTAGTGAATGACAGTGTATAGCCATCTGACCCACCACTGCTAAGGTTTGATTGTGCTACAGTAATGAATGACAGTGTATAGCCCTCTGATCCACCACTGCTAAGGTTTGAGGTTGCTACAGTAATGAATAACAGTGTATAGCCCTCTGATCCACCACTGCTAAGGTTTGAGGGTGCTACAGTAATGAATGACAGTGTATAGCCCTCTGATCCACCACTGCTAAGGTTTGAGGGTGCTACAGTAATGAATGACAGTGTATAGCCATCTGATTCACCACTGATAACGTTTGATTGTGCTACAGTAGTGAATGACAGTGTATAGCCATCTAAACGACCACTGCTGAGGTTTGAGGGTGCTACAGCAATGAATGACAGTGTATAGCCATCTGATCCACCACTGCTAAGGTTTGAGGCTGCTACAGTAGTGAATGACAGCGTATAGTCATCAATCGACCACTGCTAAGGTTTGATTGTGCTACAGTAATGAATGAAAGTGTATAGCCCTCTGATCCACCACTGCTAAGGTTTGATTGTGCTACAGTAATGAATGAAAGTGTATAGCCCTCTGATCCACCACTGCTAAGGTCTATGGATGCTACAGTAGTGAATGAAAGTGTATAGCCATCTGATCCACCACCTCTGAGGTTTGAGGGTGCTACAGTAGTGAATGACAGTGTATAGCCCTCTGATCCACCACCTCTGAGGTTTGAGGGTGCTACAGTATTGAATGGCAGTATATAGCCCTCTGATCCACCACCTCTGAGGTTTGAGGGTGCTACAGTAATGAATGACAGTGTATAGCCTTCTGATCCACCACCTCTGAGGTTTGAGGGTGCTACAGTAATGAATGGCAGTGTAAAGCCCTCTGATCCACCACCTCTGAGGTTTGCGGGTGCTACAGTAATGAATGACAGTGTATAGCCCTCTGATCCACCACCTCTGAGGTTTGAGGGTGCTACAGTAATGAATGACAGTATATAGCCCTCTTATCCACCACTTCTGAGGTTTGAGGGTGCTACAGTAATGAATGGCAGTGTATAGCCCTCTGATCCACCACCTCTGAGGTTTGAGGGTGCTACAGTATTGAATGGCAGTATATAGCCCTCTGATCCACCACCTCTGAGGTTTGAGGGTGCTACAGTAATGAATGACAGTGTATAGCCCTCTGATCCACCACCTCTGAGGTTTGAGGATGCTACAGTAATGAATGGCAGTGTATAGTTCCCTTAGTAAGTATTCCTCAAACATAGTAGGATTCTGTGGTAAAGGTGAGGACTATGGTGTCCTTGATTCAACAGAAAGGATTAATTACTGTAAGTCAATTTTTTTATTTTTATTACCCGTTCTAATACTGTTGGAAGAGTAACAGAGTTATGTGTGGAAATGGAAAGGGTAATTTTTAAGTAGAATGTAATTGTCTATTGGTTAAAATCACTGTATCCAAACATAAAAATATTATAATGTGATGTTGCAGCTTTTCCTTAATCTGCTTCTAGCAGAAGACAACAAAATCAAGTGTTAAAACACAGCAATAGTTGTCATCTAAATGGCAGGTTCGGTTCTCATCATATTCTTCTTTGTTTTTAACCAAAATCTATATTGTAAATGTGTCTGAATTCAACTTCTGGTCTCTTATTCGTTTTCTTGATTAGCATTTTAAAAGGCTGCTTGCAAATTTACAAAGGAAGATCTGGTGGGTTTTATTAAAGGGACACTGAACCTAATTTTTTTATTTCATGATTCAGATAAAGCATGCAATTTTAAGCAACTTTCTAATTTATTTCTAGTATCAATTTTTCTTCGTTCTCTTGCTATCTTTATTTGAAAAGGCAGGAATGAAAGCTTTGGAGCCGGCCTATTTTTTGTTTAGTACCCTGGATAGGGCTTGCTGATTGGTGCCTGCATTTAGCCATTAAATCAGCAAGCGCAACCCAGGTTCTCAACCTAAAATGGGCCGGCTCCAAAGCTTTTATTCCTGCTTTTTCAAATAAAGATAGCAAGAGAATGAAGAAAAATTGATAATAGTAGTAAATTAGAAAGCTGCTTAAAATTGCATGCTCTATCTGAATCATGAAATAAAAATGTGGGTTTAGTGTCCTTTTAAAGTTTAATATATTTCCTAGCAAAATATATGTGACTTAGCAATCTGCAATGTGATACAAATAACATTAAATGCATAAAAAATATACATTTTTAAACCCTTTTGGTCAAAGTAAATGAAATCAAGTTTTCTCAATTAATGATTTTTTATAGCCATCTATTTTATGGTGATATGTTTCAGCGCGAGATAGGATGCCCTACCTTTATGAGCAAAATTCACCAACTGTCTTGTTAAAGGGACACTAAACCCAATTTTTTCTGTCAGGATTCAGATAGAGCATGCAATTTTAAGCAACTTTCTAATTTGCTCCTATTATCAATTTGTCTTTGTTCACTTGCTTTCTTTATTTGAAAAGCAAGATTGTAAGCTTAGGAGCCGGCCCATTTTTGATTGAGCACCTGGGTTGCACTTGCTGACTGGTGTCTAAATGTACCCACCAATCAGCAAGCGCTACCCAGGTGCTGAACCAAACATGGGCCGGCCCCTAAGCTTACATTCTTGCTTTTTCAAATAAAGATACCAAGAGAACGAAGAGAAATTGATAATAGGAGTAAATTAGAAAGTTGCTTAAAATTGCATGTTCTATCTGAATCATGAAAAAAAAAATGGGTTTAGTGTCCCTTTAAGGACAAAACTACAAATGCACATGGCACAAAAACACCCACCAACAATATATCCCTATGTCTGGTTTTATTGAAATATTGTGTTTTCCTGGTCCCTGAAATGTACAAAGCAATACAGTATATTCATTTTGGTGTAATGTCTAGGTTCTAGCTCCGCCAGAAAAAACATCCTTTAAATATCAAATGGTTTGTCCCATTTGGGAATTATAAACTCCACAGTGTCATCACCTCATTAATACCTTATAAATGGCACCTGCTTGGGAGAGGATGATAACATGTTTTTAAAGCAAAGGGTAATATTCTTAAGCAATGGAGAATAAATTGTATGGTTGCAACATGAACATGATTGTTTAATGTCATATCTCAAGACAGGCTCTATTACATGCTATCATTTATAGATTAGAAAAATGATATACTTTTAACTTTTTTCCTCTGCTTTTTTAATACAGTTTTTATAGCATTTTTATGTGTATATGTGTCTTCAATATTGCAGCCCTGCTGAAAGTACACTCTATTGGGAGACAACACAGTTTTAGCCCCACAAATACATGTTTCTTTGTGACGGTAAACGCCAGTACAAAAGACTAAATGCTTCTCAGCATTGAGTAGGATTTTATAACTAATTACTTATATGAGTGAAGACACACGGAAGACTATATAACATAGGGTGACCATATTGCCGCTTTAAAAAGGGACACATATGAAAAATACATGTCAGGGTTCTTATACAAAATATTTCTTTTAACAGCCCTGAAAATAACCCTGACATATGTATTTTTCATATGTGTCTCTTTTTAAAGCGGCAATATGGTCACCCTAATATTAACATCAATTATTAGCTGAACAAAAAAAGAAAAATATAGTGCGAACGATGATGTATTATTTTCACTCAGGCCTGTGTGTGTTCGTTTAAAAGAAAATGGGGTTACATTTAAATCTGAAGAAAATTAGGTTGCTTTCTAACAGGAAAAATACTCCACATTGGGACCAAGTAATATACTGAGAGGATAATATTTCTTTTTTAACTCTGGTGCTGATGTATAAAAAAAAATAAGGTTTAAAAATGGTGAGTTGTAAATATCTTTTTACAATATTGCAGATGTCACTGGGTCTAATGTCTGTAAAAATATAAATATATAAATAAAATAATAAATATATATATATAAGTATATATATATAAATATACTGTTTGTTTAAATTAGAGTATTTTTTATTTCTTTCTCTTAACTCATTTATCAATGCATACCACTTCATTTTATCTTTAGTTATGTACAATAGAACCCCTGGCATACTAATTTTGTTCAGTTACACTAATATATATATATATATATATATATATATATATATATATATACAGGTATATGTATGTATATATATATATATATATATATATATATATAATCCTTGAAAGTGAAGGCACTCACTTGGATTTAAAATAGCTTTTATTCTTAAATCTTAAATGTTATGTTTCGGGGTTGCCCCCATGCTCAGACATTTACCCCAAAATGTCACATTTAAGATTAAAAGCTTTTTTAAATCCTAGAGAGTGCCTTCACTTTCAAGGACTGTGTTATATTTTTTGGATGACACACAATAAAGCCCTTACAATGGTCATTGTTAGTGCTCTACCCTGCTTTCTTTTAAATATATTTAATTGGGTTCTTTCTTGAAATACATTTCTGGGCTGTGGAAACAGTGATATTAAAAAAACAGCAACACATTTTGATGAAAAAAATAAAAAGCAAATAAAATATATCTGAACCATCATATTGTGTAGAGTCTGGCTTAGTATTTCCATGAAGACTATGTGCTCTAGATGCTTAAACTGGCTTTTCTCTAGCAGCAGGAGGTAAAATATGGAAGCACAATATTTGGTGATAAACAGGTGTTTATTGTCTTAACTGTAGATAAAGTCTGCAGCACGCAGACGAAAAGCACATCTTTATTTTATTTCTTCCAAGCTTTCCATGGCACACAAGTTTACTGGAGCACTAGAACCAACAGAGGATACTGAAACCGGGAGTGACGATTGTTGACGTAGCAGTCCTGGGATGTGTAGTCCGTATAACTACAAAAAGCATTTTATTTTTTTAAACTCTTATAAGCTGTTTACAGTGTGTAACACATATATTTTATTTAAAGTGATACCCTCGATGTGCAGTTGCTCAGTTTCTTCTCCACTGTTTTTTTCATAAATGATGCAGTATTTTTAATGCAAAGACCCAAATGCTTTCTATTAAGCCAAGTTAGCAGCACACAAACCTTACATAAACAGTCATCATGTAGTGTCATAAGAAAGAACCAGTACCTTGATTATACTGTGAGCATAAAGTAAGCAGGGCTTTGCAGAAATACACCCAAACACTCCTTGTTCAGAGCACACTGTAAGATACATTTTACATAGCAAATAATGCAGAAGAAAATAATATACATTATAAATAGTGATGTCGCGAACTTAAAAATTTCGGTTCGCGAACGGCGGACTCAAACTTCCGGTATTGTTCACGAACCGGCGAACCGCCATTGAATTCAATAGGCAGGCGAACTTTAAAACCTACAAGGACTCTTTCTGGCCACAATAGTGATGGAAAAGTTGTTTCAAGGGGACTAACACCGGGACTGTGGCATGCTGGAGGGGGATCCCTGGCAAAACTCCCATGGAAAATTACATGGTTGATGCAGAGTCTGTTTTTAACCCATAAAGGGCCTAAATCACCTAACATTCCCAAATTGTTTGCAATAACGTGCTTTAAAACATCAGTTATGATGTCGTATCTATCAGGTAGTGTAAGGGTTACGGCCGCTTCACAGTGACAGAGCAAAATCCAAGTGTAACGCACCGCAATCAACTGCAAACAGTCCACTTGCACAACCACGAGATAGATAGATTTGATAGATAGATAGAAACATAGATTACATAGCTCAATCAATGAAATATACATATGATCGATACACTGTACATAGATCAATAGATGCAATATACATTTGATAGATACACATTACATCGATCAATAGATGCAATATACATTTGATAGATACGAATGTTATCGAATCAAAGATGCAATATACATTTTATAGATACGAATTACATCTATCAATAGATGCAATCTACATTTGATAGATATGTTTGATAGTTCGATCGATTTGATAGATAAATAAATTGATTTGAAATATATATAACAATAAGACATGCGGTCTGTGACCCGTGGTGTGTTAAGTAGTACTATTCTTAGCAGTTTACTACAACCTGTTACTCCCCCTATCGGGGGAGGTCTATATGGCTTTCATTTTTGGAAGCGGGAGATGGAAGAAGATGATTGTTCTGTCCTCCTACTTCAAAGTTGTCAAAAACACAAGTGGCTGTCTCAAAACAGTCCGGACAGAAGATAGATCGATAGATAGATAGGATAGATAGATATACATAGATTGATATTTAGATAGAATCGATAGAAGAAGAATAGATAGATTTGTTAGATATACAATTACCCTGATAAAGTATAATAATTAAACATGCGGTCTTGGACCCATGGTAACTAGGTTGTGTTAAGTAGTACTATTCTTAGCACTTTCAGCCCTGTAACTCCCCCTATTGGTGGAGGTCTATATGGCGGTTATGAATACCCTGACAAAGTATAACAACAAGACACGCGGTCTGGGACCCATGGTAATTTTGTTGTGTTAAGTAAAACTTTTCTTATCACTTTAATCCCTCTTACCCCCCCTTTTGTTGGAGTTCTATATGGCCTGCATGATTAGCCTGACAAAGTATAACAAGAAAACATCTGGTCTGGGACCCATGGTAACTAGGTTGTGTTTAAGTAGTACTACAGTATTCTTAGAACTGTAATCCCTGTTACTCCCCCTATCAAGGGAGGTCTATATGGCCTGCATGATTACCCTAAAAAAATATAAAAATAAGACATGCGGTCTGGGACCCATGTTCACTAGGCTGTGTTTTAAGTAGTACCATTCTTAGCACTTTAATCTCTGTAACTCCCCCTATTTGGGGAGGTCTATACGGCCTGGATGATTACCCATACAAAATATAATAATAAGACATCTGCTCTGGGTCTTGGAACCATGGTAACTATGTCGTGTTAAGTAGTAATGTCCTTAGCATTTTAATAGCTGTTACTCACCCTATCGGTGGAGGTCTATATGGCCTGCATGATTACTCTTACAAAATATAATAACAAAACATGCGGTCTGGGACCCATGGTAACTAGGTTGTGTTAAGTAGTAATTTCCTTAGCATTTTAATACCTGTTACTCACCCTATCGGGGGAGGTCTATATGGCCTGCATGATTACCCTTACAAAATATAATAACAAAACATGCGGTCTGGGACCCATGGTAACTAGGTTGTGTTAAGTATTACTCTTCTTAGCATTTTAATACCTGTTACTCACCCTATCGTGGGAGGTCTATACGGCCTGCATGATTACCCATACAAAATATAATAATAAGACATCTGCTCTGGGTCTGGGACCCATGGTAACTAGGTTGTGTTAAGTAGTACTGTTCTTAGCATTTTAATACCTGTTACACCCTGTCGGGGGAGGTCTATATGGCCTGCATGATTACCCTGAAAAAGTATAACAACAAGACACGCGGTGTGGGACCCATGGTAACTAGCTTGTGTTAATTAGTACTGTTCTTAGCATTTTAATACCTGTTACTCGCCCTATCGGGGGAGGTCTATATGGCCTGCATGATTACCCTTACAAAATATAATAACAAGACATGCAGTCTGGGACCCATGGTAACTAGGTTGTGTTAAGTAGTACTCTTCTTAGCATTTTAATACCTGTTACTCACCCTATTGGGGGATGTCTATATGGCCTGCATGATTAACCGAACAAAATATAATAATAAGACATATGCTCTGGGACCCATGGTAACTTTGTGTTAAGTAGTACTGTTCTTACAATTTCAATACCTGTTACTCACCCTATTGGGGGAGGTCTATATGGCCTGCATGATTACCCTTACAAAATATAATAACAAAACATATGCTCTGGGACCCATGGTAACTAGGTTGTGTTAAGTAGTACTGTTCTTAGCAGTTTAATACCTGTTACAACACCGAATGGTGGCAGGTCTATCTGGCCTTCATGATTAGCCGCACCCAAACCCAAAAAAAAGCCAAGCGGTCTTGGACTAACACCCATGGCTAACTCGGTTGTTTCAATTAGTACTATTCTTAGCACTTTCATCCCTGTTACTTCCAGGCCTCTCGGGGGTGGTCTACATGGCCATCATGATTAGCCTAACAAAATACTACAATCCAACCTTGGCTCAGTCTTCATAGGCCCTTCATTGGCTGTATTTTGGTAGTACTGTTCTTATTAGTTTAATACCTGATACAACACCGAATGGTGGCAGCTCTATATGGCCTGCATGATTAGCCGCACCCAAACCAAAAAAAAGCCAACCTGTCTTGGATTAACACCCATGGCTAACTTGGTTGTTTCAAGTAGTACTATTCTTAGCACTTTCATCTCATCCCTGTTACTTCCAGGACTCTCGGTGGTGGTCTACATGGCCATCATGATTAGCCTAACCAAATACTACAATCCAACCTTGGCTCAGTCTTCATAAGGCCCTTCATTGGCTGTATTTTGGTAGTACTGTTCTTATTAGTTTAATACCTGATACAACACCGAATGTTGGCAGCTCTATATGGCCTGCATGATTAGCCGCACCCAAAGCCAAAAAAAAGCCAAGCGGTCTTGGACTAACACCCATGGCTAACTCGGTTGTTTCTAGTTGTACTATTCTTAGCACTTTCATCTCATCCCCGTTACTTCCAGGCCTCTCGGTGGTGGTCTACATGGCCATCATGATTATCCTATCAAAGTACAACAATAAAACCTTTGCTCTTGAAAGCCTGTTAATTGGCTTTATTTTGGTAGTACTGTTCTTATTAGTTTAATACCTGATACAACACCGAATGGTGGCAGGTCTATATGGCCTGCATGATTAGCCGCACCCAAAGCCAAAAAAAAGCCAAGCGGTCTTGGACTAACACCCATGGCTAACTCGGTTATTTCAAGTTGTACTATTCTTAGCACTTTCATCTCATCCCTGTTACTTCCAGACCTCTCGGTGGTGGTCTACATGGCCATCATGATTAGCCGAACAAAATACTACAATCCAACCTTGGCTCAGTCTTCATAAGGCCCTTCATTGGCTGTATTTTGGTAGTACTGTTCTTATTACTTTAATACCTGATACAACACCAAATGTTGGCAGCTCTATATGGCCTGCATGATTAGCCGCACCCAAAGCCAAAAAAAAGCCAAGCGGTCTTGGACTAACACCCATGGCTAACTCGGTTGTTTAAAGTTGTACCATTCTTAGCACTTTCATCTCATCCCTGTTACTTCCAGGCCTCTCGGTGGTGGTCTACATGGCCATCATGATTAGCCTAACCAAATACTACAATCCAACCTTGGCTCAGTCTTCAAAGGCCCTTCATTGGCTGTATTTTGGTAGTACTGTTCTTATTAGTTTAATGAATGATAAAGAAAGAAGGCGCCACCATAGTGCACAATCAGATGTGTATAACACGCCAGTTAAAAAAGTAAGACCGTACTTACAAGCTGTCAGACACTTGAGAAGTGTCACAAACGCCTTCTGGACTATTAATCGAGTCGTCCAGCTAACTCCAACTGGTAAATCTCAGAAGTCCTCTGATGTCCTCTGGAGTGTGAGGGTCGTGGTGGCAGACAAAAAACCAGCACCCAGCAATGGCAATTACCACAGAGCCGGCTTGAACTTATACTATCCACTCTTGGTGTAGATACAATGTATCAGATGGATAGATAGAAAGAATAAATAAAAGATACTTCGTGGCAAAAGTCTTGTAAAAGCATACAGACTTTATTTGGGGTACATAAGCACAACGTTTCTCGGTCTCTCCTGACCGTTTCCTCAGGTGCAATATACATAATAATAAAAACCACGAACTTTTATTGCCGTATTCTCGGCGTTCTCTAGATTGAGCAGCGCATGCGTGTGGGTGTGACCACCAGTAGAGCTTCCATTGGTGGTTGGTTATCCAATGGTCTGCAGAACATAACATCTTGGGACACCGACAAGAAATTCGAAGAAGCAGCTTGCCACCCGCTCCAGATTTCTGGATTTGGAATTGGACTAAATGAACTGTCCATTACAACGACCCCTTCACTTGTATCTATGGTTTGATCGAACTGGGTTTACTACCACATTGTTTTTTCATTTATTGGTGTTATTAGTATTGGTGGCAGGTCTATATGGCCTGCATGATTAGCCGCACCCAAAGCCAAAAAATAGCCAAGCGGTCTTAGACTAACACCCATGGCTAACTCGGTTGTTTCAAGTTGTACTATTCTTAGCACTTTCATCTCATCCCTGTTACTTCCAGGCCTCTCGGTGGTGGTCTACATGGCCATCATGATTATCCTAACAAAGTACAACAATAAAACCTTGGCTCTTGAAAGCCTGTTAATTGGCTTTATTTTGGTAGTTCTGTTCTTATTAGTTTAATACCTGATACAACACCGAATGGTGGCAGGTCTATATGGCCTGCATGATTAGCCGCACCCAAAGCCAAAAAAAAGCCAAGCGGTCTTGGACTAACACCCATGGCTAACTCGGTTGTTTCAAGTTGTACTATTCTTAGCACTTTCATCTCATCCCTGTTACTTCCAGGCCTCTCGGGGGTGGTCTACATGGCCATCATGATTAGCCGAACAAAATACTACAATCCAACCTTGGCTCAGTCTTCATAAGGCCCTTCATTGGCTGTATTTTGGTAGTACTGTTCTTATTACTTTAATACCTGATACAACACCGAATGTTGGCAGCTCTATATGGCCTGCATGATTAGCCGCACCCAAAGCCAAAAAAAAGCCAAGCGGTCTTGGACTAACACCCATGGCTAACTTGGTTGTTTCAAGTTGTACCATTCTTAGCACTTTCATCTCATCCCTGTTACTTCCAGGCCTCTTGGTGGTGGTCTACATGGCCATCATGATTACCCTCACCAAAATATAACAACAAGACGTGCGTGCAGGGAACCATGGTAAGGTTACTTCCTTTCGCAAAATCGAGTATAACAGTTGCAGGCAGAGGTTCTTACCCTGCATTATGGCTGCACCTCTCCCTAAAAGAGGCATGCGTTACAGAGTCTGTGGGCATGTATGCAAAGAGCTGGCCTGCCTAAAAGGAGCAGCAAGGCAGTACAGGTCGTTCTCCTTCAGCCGTTTTATATGCTGGCCCACGGCCATGACCCTCAACAGCCACAACAGAATGAAACACCACATATGCCATCCTTTTGAACAATAGAGTACAGGTATGGCATTGATTTTAGTTACACGGAGATATTTATTAGGAACCGTGAAATTGAAAAAAAAACCATGATTGGACACCCAGTACAGTACAGGTCGTTCTCCTTCTGCCTTTTTAGAAGAGCATCCATTTGAACAATAGATTACAGGGAAGGCATTGATTTTAGAATCCCTGAGATAATTTTTATGAACAGGGAAATAGAAAAAAACATTGATTGGACACCCAGTACACTTCTTTCTCCTCAGCCCTTTTTAAAAGAGTGTCCATGACCCTCAAACAAAACAACAGCAGGAAAGCGGACATATGGCATCCTTATGAACAATAGATTACAGTTAAGGCATTGTTTTTAGAAACCCTGAGATAATTTGTTGCAACTGGGAAATCGAATAAATTGATTGGACACCCAGTACACTTCTTTATCCTTTTGCCTTTTTCAGTTTTTATAAGAGGGTCCAGGACCCTCAACCGAAACACCAGCAGGAAAGAGGACATATGTCATCCTTTTGAACAATTGATTTTAGAATCCCGGAGATAATTTTTATGAACAGGGAAATAGAAAAAAACATTGATTGGACACCCAGTACACTTCTTTATCCTTAAGCCTTTTTATAAGAGGGTCCAGGACCCTCAAACAAAACAACAGCAGGAAAGAGGACATATGGCATCCTTTTGAATAATAGATTACAGGAAAGGCATTTATTATCGAATCCCTGAGATAATTTTTATGAACAGGGAAATAGAAAAAAACATTGATTGGACACCCAGTACACTTCTTTATCCTTAGGCCTTTTTATAAGAGGCTCCAGGACCCTCAAACAAAACAACAGCAGGAAAGAGGACATATGGCATCCTTTTTAACAATAGATTACAGGTAAGGCATTGATTATCGAATCCCTGAGATAATTTTTATGAACAGGGAAATAGAAAAAAACATTTATTGGACACCCAGTACACTTCTTTCTCCTTCAGCCTTTTTAAAAGAGGGTCCAGGACCCTCAAACAAAACAACAGCAGGAAAGAGGACATATGGCATCTTTTTGAACAATAGATTACAGGTAAGGCATTGATTTTAGAATCCCGGAGATAATTTTTATGAACAGGGAAATAGAAAAAAAAACATTGATTGGACACCCAGTACACTTCTTTATCCTTTTGCCTTTTTACATTTTTATAAGAGGGTCCAGGACCCTCAACCGAAACACCAGCAGGAAAGAGGACATATGGCATCCTTTTGAACAATTGATTACAGGTAAGGCATTGATTTTAGAATCCCCGAGATAATTTGTATGAACAGGGAAATAGAAAAAAAATTTGATTGGACACCCAGTACACTTCTTTCTCCTTCGGCCTTTTTAAAAGAGGGTCCAGGACCCTCAAACAAAACAACAGCAGGAAAGAGGACATATGGCATTGGCATCCTTTTGAACAATAGATTACAGGTAAGGCATTGATTTTATAAACCCAGAGATAATTTGTTGCAACCGTGAAATAGAAAAAAAAATTGATTGGACAGGTCACCCAGTACACTTTTTTATCCTTAGGCCTTTTTAGAAGAGGCTCCAGGACCCTCAACCGAAACAACAGCATGAAAGAGGACATATGGCATCCTTTTGAACAATAGATTACAGGTAAGGCATTGATTTTAGAATCCCTGAGATAATTTTTATGAACAGGGAAATAGAAAAAAACATTGATTGGACACCCAGTACACTTCTTTCTCCTTAGACCTTTTTATAAGAGGGTCCTGGACCCTCAACAGAAACAACAGCAGGAAAGAGGACATATGGCATCCTTTTGAACAATAGATGACAGGTAAGGCATTGATTTTAGAAACCCGGAGATAATTTGTTGCAACCGTGAAATTGAACCAAAAAAATGATTGGTCAGTGGTCACCCAGTACACTTCTTTCTACTTTAGCCTTTTTATAAGAGGGTCCCGTACCCTTAACAAAAACAACAACAGGGAGCAGGGCATAGGAGTACAAGGGAGTGGGACAATAATAATCTGAAGGGGAAGATTGAGGAGTTGTGGCATTTTGATTTTGTTATCGTGGGAAGTCCTTGCAATGACCTTGCTCTGGTGAATCCATGTCGCAAAGGTCTTTTTGAAGGCACTGTTTGTCTATTTTTTTACTTTCAGCATTAGTTAAATGAAGCGCGACTTAAGGCTGGTGAGAACCGACCTTTCTTCTGGCTGTTTGAAAATGTTGTGGCTATGGACAAACATGTGAAGAAGAGGGCCATCTGCCATATTCTGCATGCAACCCCTTTGATGATTGACGCTAAACATGTGTCACCTGCAAGCAAAGCTCGTTACTTCTGGCTAAATCTTCCTGCTATGGACAGGCCACTGTTTCCTACAGCAAGTCATAAGCTTGAACTACAAGATTGTCTTGAGTATGGTAGGAAATCAAAGTTTTGTAAAGTCTGTACTATCACCACAAAAACTGAACTTCTTGAAGCAAGGGAAATGCCAGTAGTTTCCTGTGCTTATGGATGACAAGGAGGACGTCCTGTCTGTGGTGCACAGAGATGGAGAGGATTTTTGGTTTCCCTGTACACTACACAGATGTCTCCAACATCACCCGAAACACAAGACAGCGACTCTTGTGAAGTTCATGGAGTGTTCCGGTAGCCATCTCTTTGCGCCCCTAAAGGAATACTTTATCAGTGTTTAACCCCTTCACTTCTAAGCCTAACCACTGTGTGAAGCCGATTTTATATTTTTTTTATGCTGCTACTTATAGATCTAACCCCTATTGTAAATCATGCTTCAGTTAGTAACTCAAGTTAAATTATATATTTTTTTTATTATTGTGCTCAGCAGATTCAAAACATACCATTATTGTATTCATATCACACGACATGTCAAAAGGCTGCATCAAAAATGACAGTGTGCAAAGTCATAATCTTAGTGAACCAATAAGTGCATTGAATGTTAGAAAATAAACAAAAATACCGACCAAAAAAGAAAAAAACAGCAGGAAAGAGGACATATGGCATCCTTTTGAACAATAGAGTACAGGTGAGGTAAGGCATTGATTTTAGAAACACAGAGATAATTTGTTGCAACCGGGAAATAGAAAAAAAAATGATTGGACACCCAGTACACTTCTTTATCCTTAGGCCTTTTTATAAGAGGCTCCAGGACCATCAACAAAAACAGCAGCAGGAAAGAGGACATATGGCATCCTTTTGAACAATAGATTACAGGTAAGGCATTGATTTTAGAAACCCAGAGATAATTTCTTGCAACCGGGAAATAGAAAAAAACATTGATTGGACACCCAGTATACTTCTTTATCCTTAGGCCTTTTACACTTCTTTCTCCTTAGGCCTTTTTATAAGAGGGCCCAGGACCCTCAACAAAAACAGCAGCAGGAAAGAGCACATATGGCATCCTTTTGAACAGTAGAGTACAGGTAAAGCATTGAATTTAGAAACCCGGAGATAATTTTTAGGAAACGTGAAATAGAAAAAAACATTGGACAGGACACCCAGTACACTTCTTTCTCCTTCGGCCTTTGTATAAGAGGGTCCCGGACCCTCAACTGAAACAACAGCTGGAAAGAGGAGATATGGCATCCTTTTGAACAATAGATTACAGGTAAGGCATTGATTTTAGAAACCCAGAGATAATTTTTATGAACCGGGAAATAGAAAAAAAAATTGATTGGACACCCAGTACACTTCTTTATCCTTAGGCCTTTTTATATGAGGCTCCAGGACCCTCAACAAAAACAGTAGCAGGAAAGAGGACATATGGCATCCTTTTGAACAAGAGATGACAGGTAAGGCATTGATTTTAGAAACCCTGAGATAATTTCTTGCAACCGGGAAATAGAAAAAAACATTGATTGGACACCCAGTACACTTCTTTATCCTTAGGCCTTTTACACTTCTTTATCCTTAGGCCTTTTTAGAAGAGGGTCCAGGACCCTCAACAAAAACAGCAGCAGGAAAGAGGACATATGGTATCCTTTTGAACAATAGAGTACAGGTAAAGCATTGATTTTAGAAACACAGAGATAATTTTTAGGAAATGTGAAATAGAAAAAAATATTGGACAGGACACCCAGTACACTTCTTTCTCCTTCGGCCTTTTTATAAGAGGGTCCCGGACCCTCAACAGAAACAACAGCAGGAAAGAGGACATATGGCATCCTTTTGAACAATAGATTACAGGTAAGGCATTGATTTTAGAAACCAAGAGATAATTTTTTGCAACTGGGAAATTGAAAAAAACATTGATTGGACAACCAGTACACTTCTTTATCCTTAGGCCTTTTTATAAGAGGCTCCAGGACCCTCAACAAAAACAGCAGCAGGAAAGAGGACAGATGGCATCCTTTTGATCAAGAGAGTACAGGTACAGCATAGTTTTTAGAAACCCGGAGATAATTGCTTGCAACCGGGAAATTGAACCAAAAAACATGATTGGACACCCAGTACACTTCTTTCTACTTCAGCCTTTTTATAAGAGGGTCCCGGACCCTCAACAGAAACAACATCAGGAAAGAGGACATATGGTATCCTTTTGAACAATAGAGTACAGGGAAGGCATTGATTTTAGAAACCATGAGATAATGTGTTGCAACCGTGAAATTGAACCAAAAAAATGATTGGACACCCAGTACAATTCTTTCTACTTCAGCCTTTTTATAAGAGGCTCCAGGACCCTCAACAGAAACACCAGCAGGAAAGAGGACATATGGCATCCTTTTGAACAATAGTGTACAGGTACGACATTGATTTTAGAAATCCGGAGTTAATTGTTATGAAACGGGAAATAGAAAAAAACATTGATTGGACAGCCAGTACACTTCTTTCAACTTCGGCCTTTTTATAAGAGGGTCCAGGGCCCTCAACAGAAACAACAGCAGGAAAGAGGATATATGGCATCCTTTTGAACAATAGAGTACAGGTACAGCATTGATTTTAGAAACCCGGAGATAATTTGTTGCAACCGGGAACTTGAACCCAAAAACTGATTGGACACCCAGGACACTTCTTTCAACTTCAGCCTTTTTAAAAGAGGGTCCAGGACCCTCAACAAAAACAACAGCAGGAAAGAGGACATATGGCATCCTTTTGAACAATAGAGTACAGGTACGGCATTGATTTTAGAAACCCAAAGATAATTTTTGGCAACTGGGAAATCGAAAAAAACATTGATTGGACACCCAGTACACTTCTTTCTCCTTAGGCATTTTTATAAGAGGGTCCAGGACCCTCAAACAAAACACCAGCAGGAAAGAGGACATATGGCCTTCTTTTGAACAATAGATTACAGGTACAGCATTGATTTTAGAAACCCAGAGATAATTTTTGGCAAATGGGAAATAGAAAAAAACATTGATTAGACCCCAGTACACTTCTTTCTCCTTAGGCCTTTTTATAATAGAGTCCAGGACCCTCAAACAAAGCACCAGCAGGAAAGAGGACATATGGCATCCTTTTGAACAATAGATTACAGGTAAGACATTGATTTTAGAAACCCAGAGATAATTTTGGGCAAATGGGAAATAGAAAAAAACATTGATTGGACACCCAGTACACTTATTTCTCCTTAGGCCTTTTTATAAGAGGGTCCAGGACCCTCAAACAAAACACCAGCAGGAAAGAGAACATATGGCATCCTTTTGAAAATAGAGTACAGGTACAGCATTGATTTTAGAAACCCAGAGATAATCTTTGGCAACTGGGAAATAGAAAAAACTTTGATTGGACACCCAGTACACTTCTTTCTCCTTAAGCCTTTTTATAAGAGGGTCCAGGACCCTCAAACAAAACACCAGCAGGAAAGAGGACATACGGCATACTTCACATTTGGGGCACTGCGCGTGCAATTTAATGGTCCACCAGATATGAGTGGTGTGTTAAGTTGTACTATTCTTAACAGTTTAATCACTGTTATGTGCCTTATTTTTTTATTTGAGTTTTGTACCCACAGAGCAGCAGCAGCGGCCAGAAAAATTGATGTTTGTAAAACATTTAGAAAGTGCCCTAAAAGCTTGTGGCTTGAACACTAGTTGTTGGCGGATAAGTCAAGCAAGTCATCCGGCTTTATAAGAAAAAAAAAAAGGCCAGCCTGTGTACCAGTTGTAGCCCAAGCCAGCTCATCTCATCATCAGGCCTTTTTTACTCAAATGTATCACCCAATGTCAGTCCCTTCGGGATCCATCCCTCATTAATTTTTATAAAAGTGAGATAGTCCAGGCTTTTTTGACCTAGACGACTTCTCTTCTCAGTGACAAAACCTCCTGCTGCACTGAAGGTCCTTTCGGACAGGACACTTGAAGCAGGGCAGGCCAGAAGTTCCATTGCAAATTGGGATAGCTCAGGCCACAAGTCAAGCCTGCAGACCCAGTAGTTAAGGGGTCCATCGCTCCTGAGAGTGTTGAGATCCGCAGTCAAAGCTAGGTAGTCTGCTACCTGTTGGTTGAGTCTTTCTCTGAGGCTGGATCCCGAAAGCAGATATAAGATATTAATACTAATAATGAACTGTAATTTCACTAAACAACCCAGCTGTATCAATAAAACCTTAAAAAATTGATAATTAAATAGATACAGTGGAAAAATACAAAAAGCAAGGTTGCGCCTATTTAATTTATACCTGAGTGGCCAGGTTAAACTAATTGTCTAAAAGTGAAAAACAGCACTAAACTGACCTAAATAGTTGCCTAAATAATGAAAGACTATATTTTAGTTGATAATAATAATTAAAAAGAGATAAGGATAGGACTTATAAATATAGTTTATTGAATTTTCTTAATGGGATAATAGAAGATCTTTTTCTGATAAAAGCACTATATTAAAAAACACTGTATTAGAAAAACACTATATTAAAAAACATTATATTTAAAAAATGTATCATATATGATCCAATAACTGAAATTAAACAGAAAAAAATAATAAAATAAAGAACATATGAAAAAATATCTCTAAGAGTTGATTGGCCAATCAATGTGACAAGTTATAATAAATGTATTTTTCAATAAATTGGACACATTGCATCAGTAACCTAAGGGAACCATTCGAGCAATATATGCAATAGATCAAAAAGACACGTATATAGATAAAATGTGTTATAAAAAATGTGTTATAAAAATAAATAAATCTTGTGTATGTGATTATACTAAATATTCAACTTTGATATAAAGCCATCTGTTTGACAAAAACAATATAGTCAATAAGAAAGAATAATTTGTTTGTAATGTGTATACATATATTTGTTATATCATCAGTTCCTTATATCTATTAGTATATGTTTATTGTCCAACTCTTGGCAGGGTAAGGCAAGAAATTACTTTTCCAATAAAAGGGGTCTTTGTCCAGATATGATGAGATGTTCAGCAAATACCGGTATAAGCTTAGTCTTTAAAACATAATCCTTTATTAGGGTAAAGATTTTATGGTAAGTCTTACTTTCAGATCTGTAGAAGGGGAACGTTATCCTAGGTGTTTTGAAAAACAACCGCTCCTTTGTTCAGTAGCGTTTTTTTTCACGCTAGCGTTGGTTGTTTCAGATCCCAGGCCGGTCCGTCACATGTAATCTTCCGTCACTTCCTGTTTAGCAGTGACTTCGTAACATCAGGATGGATGTCCACAAAATTGTGTGTCCTGGATGGATTGGAAAAGTGTTGAACGCTTATGTCTATTAGTATATGTTTATTGTCCAACTCTTGGCAGGGTAAGGCAAGAAATTACTTTTCCAATAAAAGGGGTCTTTATCCAGATATGATGAAATGTTCAGCAAATACCGGTATAAGCTTAGTCTTTAAAACATAATCCTTTATTAGGGTAAAGATTTTATGGTAAGTCTTACTTTCAGATCTGTAGAAGGGGAACGTTATCCTAGGTGTTTTGAAAAACAACCGCTCCTTTGTTCAGTAGCGTTTTTTTTCACGCTAGCGTTGGTTGTTTCAGATCCCAGGCCGGTCCGTCACATGTAATCTTCCGTCACTTCCTGTTTAGCAGTGACTTCGTAACATCAGGATGGATGTCCACAAAATTGTGTGTCCTGGATGGATTGGAAAAGTGTTGAACGCTACGCGTTTCAGCTGTCACTACAGCCTTTCTCAAGCGAATTGATTCTTAGCCTTATCTGTCCTGCTTTTATAGATCAAAGTGTGATAATTAAATTGAGACAATTGACTTGAATAGTTGTAGTTCTAATAGACATTGATTATTTTATATCACAAATAGTGATATATTGCATATATTGCTCGAATGGTTCCCTTAGGTTACTGATGCAATGTGTCCAATTTATTGAAAAATACATTTATTATAACTTGTCACATTGATTGGCCAATCAACTCTTAGAGATATTTTTTCATATGTTCTTTATTTTATTATTTTTTTCTGTTTAATTTCAGTTATTGGATCATATATGATACATTTTTTAAATATAATGTTTTTTAATATAGTGTTTTTCTAATACAGTGTTTTTTAATATAGTGCTTTTATCAGAAAAAGATCTTCTATTACCCCATTAAGAAAATTCAATAAACTATATTTATAAGTCCTATCCTTATCTCTTTTTAATTATTATTATCAACTAAAATATAGTCTTTCATTATTTAGGCAACTATTTAGGTCAGTTTAGTGCTGTTTTTCACTTTTAGACAATTAGTTTAACCTGGCCACTCAGGTATAAATTAAATAGGCGCAACCTTGCTTTTTGTATTTTTCCACTGGATCCCGAAAGGCTCTGGGGATGCATCGGAGTTAAAAAGGTATGCATGTCCTCCATCAACAAGACGTCAGGAAAGCATCCTGTCCTTGCCGCCGTGGTCGTGGGAGGAGGAGGAGGATTAATTTCATCTCTTCCCCTGTTACATTCCCGTTGTGCTGTGACATCACCCTCATATGCTGTGTAAAGCATATTTTTTAATTTATTTTTAAAATGCTCCATCCTTTCCGACTTGCGGGAATTTGGTAACATTTCAGGCACTTTATGCTTATACCGGGGGTCGAAGAGTGTGGACCAGTACAGGTCGTTCTCCTTCAGCTTTTTTATACGAGGGTCCCTCAACAGGCACGACAGCATGAAAGAACCCATTTGAACAAGGTTGGATGCCGAGCTAATCATGTCCCGTTCCTCGTCCTCACTGATCTCACTGAGGGTATCTTCTTCCCCCCAGCCACGTACAACACCACGGGTACCAGAGAGGTGACAACAACGAGCACCCTGGGATGCCTGTTGTGCTCGGTCTTCCTCCTCCTCCTCCTCCAAGCCACATTCCTCCTCTGACTCCTCTTCCTCACAATCCTCTTCCTGCGTTGCCGCAGGTCCAGCAAGCGATGCTGATAAGGCTATTTGTGGGGGTGACGGACACCACAACTCTTCCTCTTCCTCTTCACGCTCATCTACGGCCTGATCCAGCACTCTTCGCAGGGCACGCTCCAGGAAGAAAACAAATGGTATGATGTCGCTGATGGTGCCTTCGGTGCGACTGACAAGGTTTGTCACCTCCTCAAAAGGACGCATGAGCCTACAGGCATTGCGCATGAGCGTCCAGTAATTTGGCAAAAAAATCCCCAGCTCCCCAGAGGCTGTCCTAGCACCCCGGTCATACAAATACTCATTAACAGCTTTTTCTTGTTGGAGCAGGCGGTCAAACATTAGGAGTGTTGAATTCCACCGTGTCGGGCTGTCGCAAATCAAGCGCCTCACTGGCAGGTTGTTTTGACGCTGGATATCGGACAAGTGCACCATGGCCGTGTAGGAACACCTGAAATGGCCACACACCTTCTTGGCTTGCTTCAGGACGTCCTATAAGCCTGGGTAATTAGGGACAAATCGTTGTACAATTAGATTACACACATGTGCCATGCACGGCACATGTGTCAACTTGCCCAATTTCAATGCCGCCACCAAATTACTTCCATTGTCAGAAACAACCTTGCCAATCTCCAGTTGGTGCGGAGTCAGCCACTGATCCACCTGTGCGTTCAGGGCGGTCAGGAGTGCTGGTGCGGTTTGACTCTCCACTTTCAGGCAAGTCAATCCCAAGACGGCGTGACACTGCCGTACCCGGGATGTGGAAAAGTACCTGTGGAGCTGGGGGGGTGCCATTGATGTGGAGCAAGACACAGAAGCAGAAGAGGACTCAGCCGAGGAAGAGGTTATGGAAGAGGTTATGGAAGAGGATGGAGTAGGAGGAGTAGAGGAGGTAGCAGCAGGCCTGCCTGCAAGTCATGGCGGTGTCACCAACTCTTCTGCAGAGCCACGCATTCCATGCTTGTCAGACGTCAGCAGGTTTACCCAATGCGCAGTGTAGATGATATACCTGCCCTGACCATGCTTTGCAGACCAGCTATCCATGGTCATATGGACCCTTGCCCCAATGCTGAGTGCCAGACATGCCATAACTTCCTTTCTCACAACAGAGTACAGGTTTGGGATTGCCTTTTGTGAAAAGAAATTTCTGCCAGGTACCTTCCACTGCGGTGTCCCAATAGATACAAATTTTTGGAAAGCATCAGACTCCACCAGCTTGTATGGTAAAAGCTGGTGGGCTAAGAGTTCAGACAAGCCAGCTGTCAGACGCCGGGCAAGGGGGTGACTTTGAGAAATTGGCTTCTTACGCTCAAACATGTCCTTGACAGACAGCTGACTGTGGGCAGATGACCAGGAACTGCTACGTAAGAGAGACTCAGTGGAGGATGTTTGAGAGGGGGCAAGGAGCACAGCAGTGGTTGACGTGGCTGAAGATGCTGGAGCAGGAGGAGGAGGGCAGCTTTCAGTTTGTGTGCTGCTTCTACTCATGTGTTCTTCCCATCAGCGTTTGTGATGGGAGACCATGTGCCTTCGCAAAGCAGTTGTACCTAAGTGGGTGTTGGACATCCCACGACTCAGTTTCTTTTGGCACAGGTTGCAAATGGCATCGCTGTTGTCAGAGGCAGACACACAAAAAAAATGCCACACTGCTGAGCTCTGCGATGACGGCATTCTGATGGTGTCAACAGCATGCGTTGATGGGCGTCGGCGTGCTGTCTGGCTGACCCCGGGTGCCGATGCATGCTGTCTGACTGTGCCACTAGCTCCTTGAGACGACCTCCCCATGCTTACAACTCGTCTCCTCCTCCTCCTCCTCCTCTCTGTCTCCCCATCTGAACTTTCCCCCTCTTCTTCTTCTCTTCTAGCAGGCACCCACGTGACATCCACCGACACATCATCATCAACCGCTTCACTTGTATCTGACACATCAAGAAAGGAAGCAGCAGCGGGTACAACATCATCATCATCACACCGTACCTACATGTCGGTAATGCTGCCTGACTGAGACATATCACTGTTATCTACATCCTCTGTCAATGATGGTTGCGCATCACTCATTTCTTCCAACTGATGTGTCAATAACTCCTGTGACAGATCAAGTGAAGCGGCTGTGGTGCTAGTGTTGGTGGTGGCGACAGGTGGGCGAGTGGCACTGGTCACTTGAGACCTGCCCAAAGCACAGCTGGACGTAGATGGTGCGTCAAGGTTAGGAGGACTAGGAGAGGAAGCTGTAGAAGATTGAGTGTCCTGTGTTAGCCATTCAACTAGGTCCTCCTCAGAACTTTTCGCGTCCCCCCTGGCACCCAGCATCTGAGCAATGTGCATATTTGTAGGGTCTAAAGGAATCACAGCACCACGACCACGGAACCTGCGGGGTGGCCTGCCTCTGCCTGTCATTTTTTTTTTTTGGACACTGAGTCTGACAATACTATTACAAAAATTATGAGTGGTGGCACTGGACAAGTGGGCACAGTATACGCTAATAACAACGTTAATACGTTAATAACAATACTGTGACAACAAATATGATTGGTGTAAATAGTTGGCAAGTCGGCCTGGCACACAGGCTGGCAGGCAGGAGGAAAGTGCAATTCAATGGCACGAGCAAACTGAGGATTCAGAACAACAATCCCAAAAATTTTAATTTTGATTAATAACAATACTGTGACAACAAATATGATTGGTGTAAATAGTTGTCAAGTCGGCCTGGCACACAAGCTGGCAGGCAGGAGGAAAGTGCAATTCAATGGCAGGAGCAAACTGAGGATTCAGAATAACAATCAAAAAAATATTATTTTTAATTATTAACAATACTGTGACAACAAATAAGATTGGTGTAACTAGTTGGCAAGTTGGCCTGGCACACAGGCTGGCAGGCAGGAGGAAAATGCAATTCAAGGACACTAGTAGACTGCAGATTGACAGTCAAAACAGTGATGATTGACAAATTTTGCAATACTGTTAAATGAAATATGATTGCTGGCACTAATTGGCTAGTTAGGCCTGGCACACAGGCTGGCAGGCAGGAGGAAAGTGCAATTCAATGGCACGAGCAAACTGAGGATTCAGAACAACAATCAAAAATTTTTAAATTTTAATTATTAACAATACTGTGACAACAAATATGATTGGTGTAAATAGTTGTCAAGTCGGACTGGCACACAGGCTGGCAGGCAGGAGGAAAGTGCAATTCAATGGCACGAGCAAACTGAGGATTCACAACAACAATCCAAAAAAATGTAATTTTGATTAATAACAATACTGTGACAACAAATATGATTGGTGTAAATAGTTGTCAAGTCGGCCTGGCACACAGGCTGGCAGGCAGGAGGAAAGTGCAATTCAATGGCACGAGCAAACTGAGGATTCAGAATAACAATCAAACATTTTTTACTTTTGATTAATAACAATACTGTGACAACAAATATGATTGGTTTAAATAGTTGGCAAGTCGGCCTGGCACACAGGCTGGCAGGCAGGAGGATAGTGCAATTCAATGGCAGGAGCAAACTGAGGATTCAGAATAACAATCAAAAAATTATTATTTTTAATTATTAACAATACTGTGACAATAAATAAGATTGGTGTAACTAGTTGGCAAGTTGGCCTGGCACACAGGCTGGCAGGCAGGAGGAAAATGCAATTCAAGGACACTAGTAGACTGCAGATTGACAGTCAAAACAGTGATGATTGACAAAGTTTGCAATACTGTTAAATGAAATATGATTGCTGGCACTAATTGGCTAGTTGGGCCTGGCACACAGGCTGGCAGGCAGGAGGAAAGTGCAATTCAATGGCACGAGCAAACTGAGGATTCAGAACAACAATCAAAAAATTTTAAATTTTAATTATTAACAATACTGTGACAACAAATATGATTGGTGTAAATAGTTGTCAAGTCGGCCTGGCACACAGGCTGGCAGGCAGGAGGAAAGTGCAATTCAATGGCACGAGCAAACTGAGGATTCAGAATAACAATCAAACATTTTTTACTTTTGATTAATAACAATACTGTGACAACAAATATGATTGGTGTAAATAGTTGGCAAGTCGGCCTGGCACACAGGCTGGCAGGCAGGAGGAAAGTGCAATTCAATGGCAGGAGCAAACTGAGGATTCAGAATAACAATCAAAAAATTATTTTTAATTATTAACAATACTGTGACAACAAATAAGATTGGTGTAACTAGTTGGCAAGTTGGCCTGGCACACAGGCTGGCAGGCAGGAGGAAAATGCAATTCAAGGACACTAGTACACTGCAGATTGACAGTCAAAACAGTGATGATTGACAAATTTTGCAATACTGTTAAATGAAATATGATTGCTGGCACTAATTGGCTAGTTGGGCCTGGCACACAGGCTGGCAGGCAGGAGGAAAGTGCAATTCAATGGCACGAGCAAACTGAGGATTCAGAACAACAATCAAAATTTTTTAAATTTTAATTATTAACAATACTGTGACAACAAATATGATTGGTGTAAATAGTTGTCAAGTCGGACTGGCACACAGGCTGGCAGGCAGGAGGAAAGTGCAATTCAATGGCACGAGCAAACTGAGGATTCACAACAACAATCCAAATTTTTTTAATTTTGATTAATAACAATACTGTGACAACAAATATGATTGGTGTAAATAGTTGTCAAGTCGGCCTGGCACACAGGCTGGCAGGCAGGAGTAAAGTGCAATTCAATGGCACGAGCAAACTGAGGATTCAGAATAACAATCAAACATTTTTTACTTTTGATTAATAACAATACTGTGACAACAAATATGATTGGTGTAAATAGTTGGCAAGTCGGCCTGGCACACAGACTGGCAGGCAGGAGGAAAGTGCAATTCAATGGCACGAGCAAACAGGATTCAGAATAACAATCAAATTTTTTTAATTTTTAATTATTAACAATACTGTGACAAGAAATACGATTGGTGTAACTAGTTGGCAAGTCGGCCTGGCACAAAGGCTGGCAGGCAGGAGGAAAATGCAATTCAAGGACACTAGTAGACTGCAGATTGACAGTCAAAACAGTGATGATTGACAATTTTTGCAATACTGTTAAAAGAAATATGATTCCTGGCACTAATTGGCTAGTTGGGCCTGGCACACAGGCTGGCAGGCAGGAGGAAAGTGCAATTCAATGGCACGAGCAAACTGAGGATTCAGAATAACAATCAAAAACATTTTAATTTTGATTAATAACAATACTGTGACAACAAATATGATTGGTGTAAATAGTTGGCAAGTCGGCCTGGCACACAGGCTGGCAGGCAGGAGGAAAATGCAATTCAAGGACACTAGTAGACTGCAGATTGACAGTCAAAACAGTGATGATTGACAATTTTTGCAATACTGTTAAAAGAAATATGATTGCTGGCACTAATTGGCTAGTTGGGCCTGGCACACAGGCTGGCAGGCAGGAGGCAAGTGCAATTCAATGGCACGAGCAAACTGAGGATTCAGAACAACAATCAAAAAAATTATAATTGTAATTATTAACAATACTGTGACAACAAATATGATTGGTGTAAATAGTTGGCAAGTCGGCCTGGCACACAGGCTGGCAGGCAGGAGGAAAGTGCAATTCAATGGCACGATCAAACTGGGGATTCACAACAACAATCAAAATTTTTTTAATTTTAATTATTAACAATACTGTGACAACAAATATGATTGGTGTAAAGAGTTGGCAAGTCGGCCTGGCACACAGGCTGGCAGGAAGGAGGAAAGTGCAATTCAATGGCACGAGCAAACTGAGGATTCAGAACAACAATCAAGAATTTTTTAATTTTAATTAATAACAATACTGTGACAACAAATATGATTGGTGTAAATAGTTGGCAAGTCGGCCTGGCACACAGGCTGGCAGGCAGGAGGAAAGTGCAATTCAATGGCACGAGCAAACTGAGGATTCAGAATAACAATCAAAAAAATTTAATTTTAATTATTAACAATACTGTGACAACAAATAAGATTGGTGTAACTAGTTGGCAAGTCGGCCTGGCACACAGGCTGGCAGGCAGGAGGAAAATGCAATTCAAGGACACTAGTACACTGCAGATTGACAGTCAAAACAGTGATGATTGACAAATTTTGAAAAGACTGTTAAAAGAAATATGATTGCTAGCCCTACTTGGCTAGTTGGGCCTGGCACACAGGCTGGCAGGCAGGAGGAAAGTGCAATTCAATGGCACGAGCAAACTGAGGATTCAGAACAACAATCAAAAAATTTTTTATTTTAATTATTAACAATACTGTGACAACAAATATGATTGGTGTAAATAGTTGGCAAGTCGGCCTGGCACACAGGCTGGCAGGCAGGAGGAAAATGCAATTCAAGGACACTAGTAGACTGCAGATTGACAGTCAAAACAGTGATGACTGACAATTTTTGCAATACTGTTAAAAGAAATATGATTGCTGGCACTAATTGGCTAGTTGGGCCTGGCACACAGGCTGGCAGGCAGGAGGCAAGTGCAATTCAATGGCACGAGCAAACTGAGGATTCAGAACAACAATAAAAAAAATTATAATTGTAATTATTAACAATACTGTGACAACAAATATGATTGGTGTAAATAGTTGGCAAGTCGGCCTGGCACACAGGCTGGCAGGCAGGAGGAAAGTGCAATTCAATGGCACGATCAAACTGGGGATTCACAACAACAATCAAAATTTTTTTAATTTTAATTATTAACAATACTGTGACAACAAATATGATTGGTGTAAAGAGTTGGCAAGTCGGCCTGGCACACAGGCTGGCAGGAAGGAGGAAAGTGCAATTCAATGGCACGAGCAAACTGAGGATTCAGAACAACAATCAAGAATTTTTTAATTTTAATTAATAACAATACTGTGACAACAAATATGATTGGTGTAAATAGTTGGCAAGTCGGCCTGGCACACAGGCTGGCAGGCAGGAGGAAAGTGCAATTCAATGGCACGAGCAAACTGAGGATTCAGAATAACAATCAAAAAAATTTAATTTTAATTATTAACAATACTGTGACAACAAATAAGATTGGTGTAACTAGTTGGCAAGTCGGCCTGGCACACAGGCTGGCAGGCAGGAGGAAAATGCAATTCAAGGACACTAGTACACTGCAGATTGACAGTCAAAACAGTGATGATTGACAAATTTTGAAAAGACTGTTAAAAGAAATATGATTGCTAGCCCTACTTGGCTAGTTGGGCCTGGCACACAGGCTGGCAGGCAGGAGGAAAGTGCAATTCAATGGCACGAGCAAACTGAGGATTCAGAACAACAATCAAAATTTTTTTTATTTTAATTATTAACAATACTGTGACAACAAATATGATTGGTGTAAATAGTTGTCAAGTCGGACTGGCACACAAGCTGGCAGGCAGGAGGAAAGTGCAATTCAATGGCACGAGCAAACTGAGGATTCAGAATAACAATCAAAAAAATTTAATTTTAATTATTAACAATACTGTGACAACAAATAAGATTGGTGTAACTAGTTGGCAAGTCGGCCTGGCACACAGTCTGGCAGGCAGGAGGAAAATGCAATTCAAGGACACTAGTACACTGCAGATTGACAGTCAAAACAGTGATGATTGACAAATTTTGCAATACTGTTAAATGAAATATGATTGCTGGCACTAATTGGCTAGTTGGGCCTGGCACACAGGCTGGCAGGCAGGAGGAAAGTGCAATTCAATGGCACAAGCAAACTGAGGATTCAGAACAACAATCAAAAAATTTTTTATTTTAATTATTAACAATGCTGTGACAACAAATATGATTGGTGTAAATAGTTGTCAAGTCGGCCTGGCACACAGGCTGGCAGGCAGGAGGAAAGTGCAATTCAATGGCACGAGCAAACTGAGGATTCACAACAACAATCCAAAAAAAATTAATTTTGATTAATAACAATACTGTGACAACAAATATGATTGGTGTAAATAGTTGTCAAGTCGGCCTGGCACACAGGCTGGCAGGCAGGAGGAAAGTGCAATTCAATGGCACGAGCAAACTGAGGATTCAGAACAACAATCCCAAAAATTTTAATTTTGATTAATAACAATACTGTGACAACAAATATGATTGGTGTAAATAGTTGTCAAGTCGGCCTGGCACACAGGCTGGCAGGCAGGAGGAAAGTGCAATTCAATGGCACGAGCAAACTGAGGATTCAGAATAAGAATCAAAATTTTTTTACTTTTGATTAAAAACAATACTGTGACAACAAATATGATTGGTGTAAATAGTTGGCAAGTTGGCCTGGCACACAGGCTGGCAGGCAGGAGGAAATTGCAATTCAATGGCACGAGCAAACTGAGGATTCAGAATAACAATCAAAAATGTTTTAATTTTATTATTAACAATACTGTGACAAGAAATACGATTGGTGTAACTAGTTGGCAAGTCGGCCTGGCACAAAGGCTGGCAGGCAGGAGGAAAATGCAATTCAAGGACACTAGTAGACTGCAGATTGACAGTCAAAACAGTGATGATTGACAATTTTTGCAATACTGTTAAAAGAAATATGATTCCTGGCACTAATTGGCTAGTTGGGCCTGGCACACAGGCTGGCAGGCAGGAGGAAAGTGCAATTCAATGGCACGAGCAAACTGAGGATTCAGAACAACAATCAAAAAATGTTTAATTTTAATTATTAACAATACTGTGACAACAAATATGATTGGTGTAAATAGTTGGCAAGTCGGCCTGGCACACAGGCTGGCAGGCAGGAGGGAAGTGCAATTCAATGGCACGATCAAACTGGGGATTCACAACAACAATCAAAATTTTTTTAATTTTAATTAATAACAATACTGTGACAACAAATATGATTGGTGTAAATAGTTGGCAAGTCAGCCTGGCACACAGGCTGGCAGGCAGGAGGAAAATGCAATTCAAGGACACTAGTACACTGCAGATTGACAGTCAAAACAGTGATGATTGACAATTTTTGCAATACTTTTAAAAGAAATATGATTGCTGGCACTAATTGGCTAGTTGGGCCTGGCACACAGGCTGGCAGGCAGGAGGAAAGTGCAATTCAATGGCACGAGAAAACTGAGGATTCAGAACAACGATCAAATTTTTTTTAATTTTAATAATTAACAATACTGTGACAACAATTATGATTGGTGTAAATAGTTGGCAAGTCGGCCTGGCACACTGGCTGGCAGGCAGGAGGAAAGTGCAATTCAATGGCACGAGCAAACTGAGGATTCAGAATAACAATCAAAAAATTTTGAATTTAAATTATTAACAATACTGTGACAACAAATATGATTGGTGTAACTAGTTGGCAAATCGACCTGGCACACAGGCTGGCAGGCAGGAGGAAAATGCAATTCAAGGGCACTAGGAGACTGCAGATTCACAGTCAAAACAGTGATGATTTACAATTTTTGAAAAGACTGTTAAAAGAAATATGATTGCTAGCCCTACTTGGCTAGTTGGGCCTGGCACACAGGCTGGCAGGCAGGAGGAAAGTGCAATTCAATGGCACGAGAAAAATGAGGATTCAGAATAACAATATAACAATTTTTTATTTTAAATAATAACAATACTGTGACAACATATATGATTGGTGTAACTAGTTGGCAAGTCGGCCTGGCACACAGGCTAGCAGGCAGGAGGGAACTGCAATTCAATGGCACTACTAGACTACAGATTCACAGTAAAAAAAGTGATGATTTACAATTTTTTAAATAGTGTTTAAACAACTATAATTGGTGGCACTAATTGGCTAGTTGGGACTGGCACACAGGCTGCCAGGCAGGAGGAAACTGCAATTCAATGGCACTAGGAGACTGAAGATTTGCAGTCAAAAAAATTATGATTTAAATTTTTTTATATACTGTTACAAGAAATATGATTGGTGGCACTAATTGGCTAGTTGGGCCTGGCACACAGGCTGGCAGGCAGGAGGAAAGTGCAATTCAATGGCACAAGCAAAATGATGATTCACAATCGAACAATGTTTAATTTTAAAGATTAACAATACTGTTACAACAACTATGATTGGTGGCACTAATTGGCTAGTTTGGGCCTGGCACACAGGCTGGCAGGCAGGAGGAAAGTGCAATTCAATGGCACGAGCAAACTGAGGATTCAGAACAACAATCAAAAATTTTTTTATTTTAATTATTAACAATGCTGTGACAACAAATATGATTGGTGTAAATAGTTGTCAAGTCGGCCTGGCACACAGGCTGGCAGGCAGGAGGAAAGTGCAATTCAATGGCACGAGCAAACTGAGGATTCACAACAACAATCCAAAAAAAAATAATTTTGATTAATAACAATACTGTGACAACAAATATGATTGGTGTAAATAGTTGTCAAGTCGGCCTGGCACAGAGGCTGGCAGGCAGGAGGAAAGTGCAATTCAATGGCACGAGCAAACTGAGGATTCAGAACAACAATCCCAAAAATTTTAATTTTGATTAATAACAATACTGTGACAACAAATATGATTGGTGTAAATAGTTGTCAAGTCGGCCTGGCACACAGGCTGGCAGGCAGGAGGAAAGTGCAATTCAATGGCACGAGCAAACTGAGGATTCAGAATAAGAATCAAAATTTTTTTACTTTTGATTAATAACAATACTGTGACAACAAATATGATTGGTGTAAATAGTTGGCAAGTTGGCCTGGCACACAGGCTGGCAGGCAGGAGGAAATTGCAATTCAATGGCACGAGCAAACTGAGGATTCAGAATAACAATCAAAAATGTTTTATTTTTAATTATTAACAATACTGTGACAAGAAATACGATTGGTGTAACTAGTTGGCAAGTCGGCCTGGCACAAAGGCTGGCAGGCAGGAGGAAAATGCAATTCAAGGACACTAGTAGACTGCAGATTGACAGTCAAAACAGTGATGATTGACAATTTTTGCAATACTGTTAAAAGAAATATGATTCCTGGCACTAATTGGCTAGTTGGGCCTGGCACACAGGCTGGCAGGCAGGAGGAAAGTGCAATTCAATGGCACGAGCAAACTGAGGATTCAGAACAACAATCAAAAAATGTATAATTTTAATTATTAACAATACTGTGACAACAAATATGATTGGTGTAAATAGTTGGCAAGTCGGCCTGGCACACAGGCTGGCAGGCAGGAGGAAAGTGCAATTCAATGGCACAATCAAACTGGGGATTCACAACAACAATCAAAATTTTTTTAATTTTAATTAATAACAATACTGTGACAACAAATATGATTGGTGTAAATAGTTGGCAAGTCAGCCTGGCACACAGGCTGGCAGGCAGGAGGAAAATGCAATTCAAGGACACTAGTACACTGCAGATTGACAGTCAAAACAGTGATGATTGACAATTTTTGCAATACTTTTAAAAGAAATATGATTGCTGGCACTAATTGGCTAGTTGGGCCTGGCACACAGGCTGGCAGGCAGGAGGAAAGTGCAATTCAATGGCACGAGAAAACTGAGGATTCAGAACAACGATCAATTTTTTTTTAATTTTAATAATTAGCAATACTGTGACAACAATTATGATTGGTGTAAATAGTTGGCAAGTCGGCCTGGCACACTGGCTGGCAGGCAGGAGGAAAGTGCAATTCAATGGCACGAGCAAACTGATGATTCAGAATAACAATCAAAAAATTTTGAATTTAAATTATTAACAATACTGTGACAACAAATATGATTGGTGTAACTAGTTGGCAAATCGACCTGGCACACAGGCTGGCAGGCAGGAGGAAAATGCAATTCAAGGGCACTAGGAGACTGCAGATTCACAGTCAAAACAGTGATGATTTACAATTTTTGAAAAGACTGTTAAAAGAAATATGATTGCTAGCCCTACTTGGCTAGTTGGGCCTGGCACACAGGCTGGCAGGCAGGAGGAAAGTGCAATTCAATGGCACGAGAAAAATGAGGATTCAGAATAACAATATAACAATTTTTTATTTTAAATAATAACAATACTGTGACAACATATATGATTGGTGTAACTAGTTGGCAAGTCGGCCTGGCACACAGGCTAGCAGGCAGGAGGGAACTGCAATTCAATGGCACTACTAGACTACAGATTCACAGTAAAAAAAGTGATGATTTACAATTTTTTAAATAGTGTTTAAACAACTATAATTGGTGGCACTAATTGGCTAGTTGGGACTGGCACACAGGCTGCCAGGCAGGAGGAAACTGCAATTCAATGGCACTAGGAGACTGAAGATTTGCAGTCAAAAAAATTATGATTTAAATTTTTTTATATACTGTTACAAGAAATATGATTGGTGGCACTAATTGGCTAGTTGGGCCTGGCACACAGGCTGGCAGGCAGGAGGAAAGTGCAATTCAATGGCACAAGCAAAATGATGATTCACAATCGAACAATGTTTAATTTTAAAGATTAACAATACTGTTACAACAACTATGATTGGTGGCACTAATTGGCTAGTTTGGGCCTGGCACACAGGCTGGCAGGCAGGAGGAAACTGCAATTCAATGGCACTAGGAGACTGAATATTTGCAGTCAAAAAAATTATGATTTTAAATTTTTTATATACTGTTACAAAAAATATGATTGGTGGCACTAATTGGCTAGTTGGGCCTGGCACACAGGCTGGCAGGCAGGAGGAAAGTGCAATTCAATGGCACGAGCAAACTGATGAATCACAAGCGAACAATTTTTTATTTTAAAGATTAACAATACTGTTACAACAACTATGATTGGTGGCACTAATTGGCTAGTTGGGCCTGGCACAGAGGCTGGCAGGCAGGAGGGAACTGCTATTCAATAGCACTACTAGACTGCAGATTCACAGTCAAAAAAATGATGATTCACAATGTTTTCAATACTGTTACAACTATGATTGGTGGCACTAATTGGCTAGTTGGGCCTGGCACACAGGCTGGCAGATATGAGTCGTGGCTGGTAGGTAGGGCAGCAATTTAACACAGTATGCTGTGTAAGTGAGAAAAACACAGGCCTGATAGAAAATTAAGTTAGATTACACTAGCAAAATATTTTAAAATTTTATATTTTAATATTAAAATAATGTTAAGAAGTGCACTGCACATATGAGTGGTCGCACTGGCTGGCTGCTACGTAGGGCAGCAATTAACAACAATATGCTGTGTAAGTCAGATAGACAGTTAGACACAGGCCTGATAGAAAATAAAATTATATTACACTAGCATAATGATTTAAAGTTTTTTTTAGGGAATTTAAAGAAAAAGGTTAAGCACATATGAGTCGTGGCTGATAGCCTTGGAAGGGCAGCTATTAAAAACAGTAGGCTCTGTAAGTCAGATACACACACGCCTGATAGAAAATACTATTAGATTACACTAGAAAAATGATTTAAATTTTATTTTTTGGGGGGAAATTTAAAAAAGGTTAAACACATATGAGTCGTGGCTCATAGACTAGGGAGGGCAGCAAGTAAACACAGTATGCTCTGTAAGTCAGCAAAACACACAGGCCTGATAGAAAATGATATTAGATTACACTAACAAAAAAACGTAAACGTTTTTTTTTTAATTTAAAATAAGGTGAAGCAGATATGAGTGGTGGCTGCCTGGCACAGAGCAATTAACCAAAAGACTGAAAAAAACTGAAGTATATTAATGCTGTATCAGCCTGACAGACACAGGCCTGATAGAGAATGTAATTAGATTACACTAGCAAAATGATTTAAAAGTTTTTTACATTTAAAATAATGTTATAATAAACGGATATTAACACTGGTGGCTGGCACAGAGCAATGAACCAGAGTATATGCTGTGTGACACAGGCCTGATAGAAAATGAAAATAAATTACACTAGCAAAATAATTTCAAATTTTTGTTGGTTAAATTTAAACTAATGTTGTTAGGCAGATATTAGTGGTGGCAGTAATCACAGCATATGCTGTGAGCCTCACACACAGGCTGAAAGCCAGGCAAATGCTAATAAAAATACGGAAAAAAAAACGGCTCGAATTATAGCCCTAAAAAGGGCTTTTTGGGGTGCTGTCCTTGCAGCAGAGATGAGATGAGTCCTTCTGGACTGTAGTGGACACTAAATACACTAGCCTAGCTATCTATTTCCCTATAATGTCAGCAGCAGCAACACAAAACGTCCTCTCACTAAGAAAGCAAGGTCGTTATGAGTCTAAAATGGCTGCTGCCAACAAGAGGGGAGGGTCTGTGTGGGAGTGTCTGATGCTGATTGGCTCTAATGTGTCAGAAGGCTGTGACATACAGGGTCAAAGTTTCCTCAATGATGACACATAGGGGGCGGATCGAACATCGCATGTGTTCGCCCACAGCCGCGAAAGCGAACAAGCTATGTTCGCCATGAACCGTTCGCGGGCGAACAGTTCGGGACATCACTAATTATAAATTGTAGTCTTAAAGGGACATGAAACCCAAATTTTTTCTTTCATGATTTAGAAAGAGCATACAATTATAAACAACTTTCTAATTTACTTCTATTATCTATTTTGCTTCATTCTCTTGATATTCTTTGATGAAAAGCATATCTAGATATGCTTAGTAGCTGCTGATTGGTTGCTGCACATAGATGACTCCTGTGATTGGTTCACCTTGTGCATTGCTATTTCTTCATTAAAGTATATCTAAAGAATGAAGCAAATTAGGTAATAGAAGTAAATTGGAATGTTGTTTAAAATTGTATTCTCTACCTTAATCATGAAAGAACATGTTTGGGTATAGTGTCCCTTTAAGTACAATATTATACGGGAAATTCAAAGTATAATGTGAACTGCAATTTTGCAACATTCTCCTGAAATGCAAGGAATTTAATGCCCCAATGTTAGCTGTTGAGCTTTTAATGAAATCTACCCTTTCTTGAACCATGACCCTTTCATATCTATCAGGTCTCAAATCAGTAATAACCTACTAACCTTACTTATTTTTGCAGTTTCTATCTGCAATTTCATAATTTATAGCTATATAAAAACACAAAATTATATCTGTAAAAATTAGAATAATTTTAGTTTTACTGGAATTGTGATCAAAATTTAAATATATGTAGTTCTTATATTCTGTTACTTTGGGACCTTACTAATGTTGGTAATCCTTGCCAAAAAGTATCCCAGGCCAAACTGCTTGAATCCTTACCTCTCGGCTTTGCGGTAAATTAAAGTTGATAGCTCGGCTGCTCTTTGATTCAATACTGTACAGTGTTTCCTCCAGCATGTTTCTCCTTCCAGCGGGACACGTGACATGGAAGGTCACATGATCGATGTTATACGTAGCGTGACGGTTGCTGTGGTAACCCCAGGGATATCACTACTTTATCGTACTATTGGTACTTTATTTAAGTGTACTATCCACTGTTAGACATCTTCGATCTTTACCTATCTCTAATGTTGTACGGGGAACATCTTTCTTTGGATATTTTTACGGGGATATATATTCTTTCCCACACTTGTATCAAAAAGCATTCAGTAATGCTTGCTGGTAATGTGCTCCAATCTTGTCTTCTCTGTTACTTGGTTTAACACCTTTAAGAACTCCACAGAAAAATGTCAAGATCCAAATCAGAGCAAACTTTTTGTGCTTCTGGAATAAAATTAAACTCCAGTTCTGATGTATTACTGAATAAAGGAGGATGATCCACGCGTTTCATCCCTAAGGATTTTAAAGAGAAACAGAAAGATAGTATTGTTAAATTAAAAGAATGAAATAAGGATTTACAAGACATTAAATGGAGAAAGATGCTGAGAGATCAGAGTGATTATAATGAAAGAGAGCATGGGGCATATTTTTTCAAGCTCCGTCTTGAGCTTGATGCCCCTTGTTTCCGGCGAGCCTTCAGGCTCACTGGAAACAGAAGTTGTGAAGCAGAAGTCTAAAGACCGCTGCTCCATAACTTTTCCTCCTGCTCTGAGGCCGCGGACAGAAATCAACCCGATCGAATAGGATCGGGTTGATTGACACCCACTGCTAGCGGCCGATTGGCCGCAAATCTGCAGGGGGCGGCATTGCAGTAATAGAACACATTAGAATGACTGATTGCATACAAGATAGTAATGGCAATAATGACTATATTATGATATTTGAATCATCAGAGAGATGGAGAGGGACTCCATTGACAAATCAAGTGAAATCAAAGACATATAGAGGGGAAAGAGGTTGGAGAAGGGTTTAAAATGAGGATGGTTGGGAAATACCCAAAATATATTACCCAAGAGCGTTTTTGGAGAGAAAGAGTTTGAGAATTAGAACAAGAAATAGGTTTTTGGGGTCTATTTATGAAGCAGCGGATGCTGTTCCGACTGAAGAGGAAGTTAAGAAGCAGCGGTCCTAAGATCACTGCTCCTTAACTCGTCCGCCACCTCTGAGGTGGCGGGCAGCAATCATCCCGATCGAATATGATCAGGTTGATTGACACCCCCGCTAGCGGCCAATCTGCAGGGGGCGGTATTGCACCAGCAGTTCACAAGAACTGCTGGTGCAATGATAAATGCTGACTGCGTATGCTGTCAGCATTTATCGATGTGTAGCGAATCATGTCTGTCTGCACCTACATAACTAGACCCCTTAGACTTTAGAAGAGATAAACATCCACAGAGTATCAATATTTTTTTTAAAAAAAATCCAGAAGAGACCAGGCACTAATAGAACTTTAACAAGAGAAAAACACAGTACATTAACTGTCAGAAAAAAAACAAGAGAGGGAACATAGGAGGAAGGTAAACAAGGTAAAGCCCAATAAAGGACTTTTTAATTATATAATATTTCCTTAAAAAAAGAAGACGGGGTTAATTTATATCTATCCTTTGCTCTAACGATTAAAATGGATACATTCTTTACACATTTGCATGTCAGCCAAATTATCAGAAAGCTGACTTTGAAAAAACATTTCCTGAAACACCCTTTAGAGAGATGCTCAAATAGATATAAAGTAACAGAGAGAACAACAGACCCTCCAGAAATCACATTTATACAAATTTAAAAGAAGAATCTATCCAAAAAACGGCAGCAGTTTAGAGATGTTTTAGAAATTGTTACATAGAGATTTACAAAAAAATAAATATGAAGGAAGAATTAAATACAATTTAACTATGAGTGAAAGAGAATTTAAGAAAGCTACAGACAATAACAACATGGTTATAAAACCAGATCTAAGGAAATACAATTATTTGAATCCATAATTCCCCAAAATCACTATTTTTTACTACCTCCCAAAAATACATAAAGACATGAATAAACCCCCAGTGAGATCAATAATATCAAGTATAGGTTCAATCACGTCCAAGCTATCTGAATACACAGATAAGTTCCTACAGAAATAAGTAAAAGCACTCCTAGAATGGAAATAACACTTCATCTTGGTGACGTGACGTGTCCTCCCTTTACACGAGTGTCCAACGTAGATTTGAAATCAAAATAGTAGAACATTTCCTTAGCAAATTTATTTATATGCACCCTGATCAAAATAAATTCAAGAAATAGAGGTGATAAAATGTATGCTGAATCAGTTAATGGTAACTTTTTTTTTAACTTTTATTTTTGACATGTCAAACAGTTGTATATAATGTACACAAAATTAGACAAAGATCTGTCCAGACATGAATATAACAGAGTCTATCTGATAGAGGTAATGAGTCCCATCTTCATAGGTCTCCAACGTCCATCGTATTGGGTTTCCCTAATAGTCAGAAGTGATACTAGTCCAACCATTGACATATTTTTTTTATACCATCCATAATGTTGAGCACTGCACTTTTAGTCCATGCAAGTCAAAATATTGTATTTTAAACAGATACAAATTGATCAGGACAATGCGTTACAAAGGATATATGTCATACATTTTAACATTTTAATTAAACTGAATAAACTTAGTAGAACCGTGAGAGGTCACTAGTCCATCCAAGAGTCTGGATGAGCTACAAATCTATAGGCTATATTTTTTTTTTAATTTATAACCAACAGTAAATATATAGTAAGAATATGCCGTAAATTACAATACATATACATATTCTTTTATAACCTTGCAGAAAGAAGAAGAGAAAGAAAGGAAAAATAAGTAAGTACACACCCATGCGTCTATCATGAATCATACTGTTGTTTTTTTTCTCTTATATATTATTAAAAGAAGAGATTTTTTTATGTATATATATAATATATATATATATATATATATATATATATATATCCCAAACATAAAGAAAAAAACAGCGAGCCTCCAGGCAAGGTAACAAAACCTTTATTACACCTCCATAGGAAACAACAATGACAGAAAGGGAGTAAACAAGGTAAAGCCCAATAAAGGACTTTTTAATTTAAGTAATATTTCCTTAAAAAAAGAAGACGGGGTTAATTTATATCTATCCTTTGCTCTAACGATTAAAATTGATACATTCTTTACACATTTGCATGCCAGACATAGAGAGAGATGCTCAAATAGATATAAAGTAACAGAGAGAACAACAGATCCTCCAGAAATCACATTTATACAAATTTAAAAGAAGAATCTATCCAAAATATGATAAAGGCAGCAGTTTAGAGATGTTTTAGAAATTTTTACATAGAGATTTGCAAAAAAATAAATATGAAGGAAGAATTAAATACAATTTAACTATGAGTGAAAGAGAATTTAAGAAAGCTACAGACAATAACAACTTGGTTATAAAACCAGATCTAAGGAAATACAATTATTTGAATCCATAATTCCCCAAAATCACTATTTTTTACTGCCTCCCAAAAATACATAAAGACATGAATAAACCCCCAGTGAGATCAATAATATCAAGTATAGGTTCAATCACGTCCAAACTATCTGAATACACAGATAAGTTCCTACAGAAATATGTAAAAGCACTCCCATCATAACTCAAAGATACTACGAACATTCTAGAAACCATTGAGAACCTAGAATGGAAATAACACTTCATCTTGGTGACTTGACGTGTCCTCCCTTTACACGAGTGTCCAACGTAGATTTGAAATCAAAACAGTAGAACATTTCCTTAGCAAATGTATTGATATGCACCCTGATCAAAATAAATTCAAGAAGTAGAGCTGATAAAATGTATCCTGAATCAGTTAATGGTAACTTTTTTTTTTAACTTTTATTTTTGACATGTCAAACAGTTGTATATAATGCACACAAAATTAGACAAAGATCTGTCCAGACATGAATATAACAGAGTCCCATCTTCATAGGTCTCCAACGTCCATCGTATTGGGTTTCCCTAATAGTCAGAAGTGATACTAGTCCGACCATTGACATATTTTTTTTATATCATCCATAATGTTGAGCACTGCACTTTTAGTCCGTGCAGGTCAAAATATTGTATTTTAAAAAAATACAAATTGATCAGGACAATGCGTTACAAAGGATATATGTCATACATTTTAACATTTTAATTAAACTCAATAAACTTAGTAGAACTGTGAGAGGTCACTAGTCCATCCAAGAGTCTGGATGAGCTGCAAATCTATAGGTTATCTTTTTTTTTTTTTAAATTTATAACCAACAGTAAATATATAGTATATCATCCTTCTGAAAAACACCACGCAGGGTATGAATATGCCATAAATTACAATACATATACATATTCTTTTATAACCTTGCAGAAAGAAGAAGAGAAAGAAAGGAAAAATAAGTAAGTACACACCCATGCGTCTATCATGAATCATACTGTTGTTGTTTTTTTTTCTCTTATACATTATTAAAAGAAGAGATTTTTTTTTATGTATATATAATATATATATCCCGAACATAAAGAAAAAAACAGCGAGCCTCCAGGCAAGGTAACAAAACCTTTATTACACCTCCATAGGAAACAACAATGACAGATAAAAAAACTGCACACAGGCAGTGCTGTCAGCCTTACATCTGACGCATTTTGGCTAGTATGTCTTAATCATAGATGCCTAGTCAGTTTCTGTATGAGACTTAGGTAGCTACTGAGATTAGGCAAATTGTAAGAGGCTGCAGTTAATTGGCTAACAGAATTAATTAATTATTTACAAAAAGGCGTCATGAAAAAACTCTAAAAGCTTAACAGAGTATTAATAATTTTACAGTTACATCATACATGAAAGAGGAATTAACTTGTTCCGTTCACTTCTACTCCATACAGGGAGTGCAGAATTATTAGGCAAATGAGTATTTTGACCACATCATCCTCTTTATGCATGTTGTCTTACTCCAAGCTGTATAGGCTCGAAAGCCTACTACCAATTAAGCATATTAGGTGATGTGCATCTCTGTAATGAGAAGGGGTGTGGTCTAATGACATCAACACCCTATATCAGGTGTGCATAATTATTAGGCAACTTCCTTTCCTTTGGCAAAATGGGTCAAAAGAAGGACTTGACAGGCTCAGAAAAGTCAAAAATAGTGAGATATCTTGCAGAGGGATGCAGCACTCTTAAAATTGCAAAGCTTCTGAAGCGTGATCATCGAACAATCAAGCGTTTCATTCAAAATAGTCAACAGGGTCGCAAGAAGGTGTGGAAAAACCAAGGCGCAAAATAACTGCCCATGAACTGAGAAAAGTCAAGCGTGCAGCTGCCAAGATGCCACTTGCCACCAGTTTGGCCATATTTCAGAGCTGCAACATCACTGGAGTGCCCAAAAGCACAAGGTGTGCAATACTCAGAGACATGGCCAAGGTAAGAAAGGCTGAAAGACGACCACCACTGAACAAGACACACAAGCTGAAACGTCAAGACTGGGCCAAGAAATATCTCAAGACTGATTTTTCTAAGGTTTTATGGACTGATGAAATGAGAGTGAGTCTTGATGGGCCAGATGGATGGGCCCGTGGCTGGATTGGTAAAGGGCAGAGAGCTCCAGTCCGACTCAGACGCCAGCAAGGTGGAGGTGGAGTACTGGTTTGGGCTGGTATCATCAAAGATGAGCTTGTGGGGCCTTTTCGGGTTGAGGATGGAGTCAAGCTCAACTCCCAGTCCTACTGCCAGTTTCTGGAAGACACCTTCTTCAAGCAGTGGTACAGGAAGAAGTCTGCATCCTTCAAGAAAAACATGATTTTCATGCAGGACAATGCTCCATCACACGCGTCCAAGTACTCCACAGCGTGGCTGGCAAGAAAGGGTATAAAAGAAGAAAATCTAATGACATGGCCTCCTTGTTCACCTGATCTGAACCCCATTGAGAACCTGTGGTCCATCATCAAATGTGAGATTTACAAGGAGGGAAAACAGTACACCTCTCTGAACAGTGTCTGGGAGGCTGTGGTTGCTGCTGCACGCAATGTTGATGGTGTACAGATCAAAACACTGACAGAATCCATTGCACGGCAGGCTTTTGAGTGTCCTTGCAAAGAAAGGTGGCTATATTGGTCACTGATTTGTTTTTGTTTTGTTTTTGAATGTCAGAAATGTATATTTGTGAATGTTGAGATGTTATATTGGTTTCACTGGTAAAAATAAATAATTGAAATGGGTATATATTTGTTTTTTGTTAAGTTGCCTAATAATTATGCACAGTAATAGTCACCTGCACACACAGATATCCCCCTAAAATAGCTAAAACTAAAAACAAACTAAAAACTACTTCCAAAACTATTCAGCTTTGATATTAATGAGTTTTTTGGGTTCATTGAGAACATGGTTGTTATTCAATAATAAAATTAATCCTCAAAAATACAACTTGCCTAATAATTCTGCACTCCCTGTATATATATATATATATATATATATATATATATATATATATATATATATATATATATATATATATATATATATATATATATATATATATATATATATATAAAGTATATATATAAATAAGAATTTCTATATATATATTCTCTATCTCCCCACCTCCCCATCTCCTCTCACATTTAATTCACTCATTATTGCATTTAAGCTGCTTGATTATTCATCCTAACATCAGGCATCCAATTCATAGGGATGGTGTCCTCCATCACTAGTATAAGAAGGATTTCTGATCTCCTTATAGGAGCAATAAATTGTAGCTGCTGGCTTATGGGCCATGATAGAATAATTATATTCCATTTGGAGAAGTAAGCTCTCATATGAAACTCTGATAAGAAGTTTATATCATGTAACTCTATTGTCATTTGAATGTGAATTTTATTAATTATTTCTACTAAACTCGGAGATACTGCATTTTTCCACTCTCTTAGTATTGAATGTCATGTAGCCAAGATAACTGTGTTAATTAGGGTTTGTTCTCCCGAGTTAGAATGTACTTGATCCAAATATAGAAAAAATAACTATAAAAATCTGAAATTAAAATCTTATTATCAAGAAATGTACTCAACCAGTAATTGACTTTATATCAGAGTTGTCTGATTTTAGGACAAGATCACATACAATGCAGAATATCTGCCCTTTCCATTTCACATTTATAACATACAATTTGTTGCAAGTCTATTGACCACTTAGAAATTCTACACAGAGTCAAATAATAATTGTTGACTACTTTAAATTGGGATTCCCTCCAGCTTACTGACTTTGTGGCCTTCTCCTTAAGTCTAATACTCTGCATAATGATATTTTCTGCAATCATTGGGAAGAATTTCATCCATGAGTCTTTCAGTTTTGTAATGCTTGTTTGCCCAATCTGGCTAAGTAGGGATTTATACCAAAAAGAGATTGAATGTCTACCTATTGTATATAATTTAATTCCTTTAAGTATATCCTGTGAACCCCAGGCAAAACTATGCATCTGTTGTAACTGGATATAATAATTTCTAACTTGAAGAAATGCATAAAAATTTCTAGATGGTAGCGTAAATTTCACAGATGTTTTTGTAGGATTCAATTATCTCTGTGTCGTCCTGTTTAAGTTGATCTAAATATACAATTCCCTTTAATTGCCATTCTTTGAATACACTATTATACAAACCTGGAGAAAAATGTTGATTCCCTACTATAGGGAGATATTGAGATACCCTATAATCATGACCCATAATAACACAATATTTTGCCAGGCTATTATGATATTTACAAAAGTTGTCAAGCTATGCACTGGACCGGGCTAAATGGTAGGTGGACAGTCTAGTAAGGCTTTCAAGTTAAATGGGGCTACTATATCCGATTCAATATGCAAAGATGTTACATAGTTTACTTCCGTAAGCCAATCAATCGCAAATTTAATCATAGAAATCCAGTTATAATATAGATGAATAGATGAATAAGCCTGCCCATAGCAGCTTGGGGGTTTCTTCTTACTCCAAAAAAAAAGGAGCAGGCGGCATTGAATCTAAAAATGTCTGTCTTTGTGATAAACAAAGGCAAGTTTTGTAAAAGAAATAATAAGCAAGGAAAGATGATCGTATTTATAATCATAATTTTTGCTGAAAGAGATATTAGATACAGAGACCATTTATTCAACTGATTTGAGATATTTTGAAAGAATTCTGCATAATTGAGACAATGCCATTCCTTCAGGCTTTTACTTAAGATAATCCCCAGATATCTAATATTTTTAGATTTTGCCTTATTTATTCTATAGTCCAAAAAAGAGCTATATGAAGTTATCAGCTGTAATGCCCAAGGAAAATAGATAGATGTATTACTTAGATACAGAATGAGGTCATCTGTGTATAAAGATAATACCAGATTTTGATTCTCTAATCTAATTCCCTTAATTTCTTGCCTTAGCCAAACTGCCAGGGTCTCTAAGCATATATTGAATAGTAAAGGTTATAAGGGACATTCCTGATGCGTACCTTTATGTAATATAATATACTGAGACAGATTTCTGTTAATTAATAGCTGCGATATAGGTTCCTTATATATTAACTGAATCCTTTAACCATACTACCAGAAAATCCCAAATTTTCTAGAGCAGTAAACAAGTGATCCCATATAATTGCATCAAAAGCTTTTTCTGCATCTAATGCGACCAAAGCCATATTCTCCTTATATTTAGTATTCTGTTCTAATTTGTTGTTATAATAATCTAGAGTTATGAACACCTTTCTCATGTTATGAACTGAATTTCTACCCGGTATAAATCCAGCCTGATCCTGATTTATTAAAGTACCCAATAATTTTTTAAGTCTTTCCGCAACAATAGACATTAGAATTTTATAGTCATTGTTCAAAAGAGATATTGGTCTATATGCTCCCAATTCCTTAGGATCTTTCCCTTTTTAATGTATTAACAAAATTATTGAATCTGTAAAGTACAAAGAATTATTTTTATTTTCACACAAATATAAATTATATATCTTTACTAAAGTTGCTAGGCTCTCTTCTTTCAAAATCTTATACAAACAATTCTGCAGCTAAGCAGTCTGGCCCAGGAGCTTTATTATATTTTAATCTCTTAATGGCCTTATCCACCTCTTCAATAGTAATTGGTAGATTGATTACGTGTAGATCCTGTCTATGAATTTGTGGTAAAATGATTTTCTGCCAGAAACCTTCCTTTTTACATTTATTAACATTTTCTGGTGAATATTTTTTCTGGTAATAATCAAAAAATGCCTTTCTAATTTCAGAAGATGCTGTAAGATTCAAATTATCTTTTTAAATTGCTGATATCAATCTATTATTTTTCCTGAACTTAGTAAGTCTAGCCAAATATTTGACTGAGATCCCCTGGTGGCCTTGATACAACATCTTATTTTTGAGATCTTCTAAAGACCATTTTTCTTTCAAAAACATCTCTATTTCACTCTTGGCTTGTATATACTTCTCCCAATTTGATGGATTAGGGAAACTCAGATATATGTTAAATTTATTTTTAACCTGATTTGCAAACTGAATTTCCTTAATTTTGCTTTTTTTTTTTTAAACTTAATCATATATGCTTTAATTTCCCCTCTGAGAACAGCCATTCCTGCTTCCCAGAATATTTCTATTTTTTGTATGTAATTTCCATTATTTTTATAGTATTCACGCCATTTTCCTACTAACCAGTTTGCGAATTGAGCATTATTAACCATATATCTAGGAAAATAAAATATACCTTATTCTCCTGTCGCAGAGAGTTAAATTTAAGAGAGATTATAGCATGGTCTTATAGTAGGAAATCTGAGATATCTGTGGTAGAGTCTGACAGCATTTTTTCTATTTTTATTAAAAAAAGATCAATTCTAGAGAAATTTTTATGTATTTTAGATTCGCAAGAGAAATTACATAAATTAGGGTGGTGCATACTTGCCAACTGTCCCGTTTTTGCCGGGACAGTCCCGGAATTTGGGACCGGGTCCCGGGCATTTAAATGTCCCGGACTGTCCCGGCAAGAGTAGCAGGCAGCTGCAGCGCTTTTGAGTTATCTAGCGCAATCCCGTGTGTGTGCCACTCTGAGCTCCATCTCCTTTGAATTTTTCATTCTCGCGCTGTCAGCACTGCGACGAGCACACCAGTGAAGTCACCAGGCATCTCACGTGACCACCCTGCATTGCCGCTCACTAGAGCAGTGCACTACTGAGCCTTTCAACAAACGCGGCAGCAGGAGGACACTGTCTGACAGAGCTGAGAGTGTCTGTGTCGCACACCCTAAAAAAAATCATCTGCCTGACTTAGTGTAGAGACAGCCGATCTGGACGAGGTGAGACTCTAAATGAACCGGCTGCAATAAAAAGTTTTAGCCAGCTGTGAATCACCAATGAATTATTTAAAATATATTAATAAAACAAATATTCTGTGACTTTTGACTACTTGTCAGACTTAGTCTGTTATGCTAGAAAAAAGGTTCATAAAAAATGACAAATTATAAACTAACTGTGTTAGTAACAGAACCAGCAGCAGGTAGATATTAATTCGTAAATCTGAGGGGTAATTAAGAAAATGAAGTAAAGCTTCTTAATTTTTTAATTAATACCCCTGATATTAGCAAATGATCTGCCACTGTTATATACAGCTTATTTGTTATATCTGCTGGTACAGATATTTTTCAGTAAAGCTTCTTAATTTTTTAATTACCCTGGCTGATATTAGCAAATGATCTGCCACTGTTATATACAGTTTATTTGTTATTATCTGTTGGTTCTGTAAGTACAGATATTTTGCAGTAAAGCTTCTGACGCTTTACTACAAAATATCAGTACTTACAGAACCAACATATTAGATAATGACTAATAAACTGTATATAACAGTGGCAGATATATATATATATATATATATATAAATCAGCCCCATAACAAATAGGCGGAGCTAAATTATGCTAATTATGTGGGTTTGGTAAAGTGGGCGGTACTTTAGGGCAGGGGGTGTGGTAAAACATTTCATGCAAGTAATTGATAGCTGCAAAGTGTCCCTGGAAATTTTTTTCAAATGTTGGCAACTATGGTGGTGTATGCGCCAAATGTCCTTTAATCTCATTGTTCTACAAAAATCCCTAAAATGTTTTGCCCTCTAAAATACACAGAAGTTTGATTTAACCTAAACCTATCCATCTCTGGATATAGTGTCATATTGAAGTCACCTGCTAATACCAAGTTTTGATCTATATATGGAGCAAATTCATTTTTTTAACTTATTCCAGAATTCTGTATCAAGGACATTTGGCCCATACACATTGCAAAATGTCCACACCATGTTATTAATATCCACTTGTACTATCATACATCTACCTAATGGGTCTAGTTCTTGTTTCCTCATAATGTATTAATTTTTTTTAATAAAGAGAATTGTAAATCCACATTTACCCTTCTTAGATGGAGTATCTATGACCTCTGTAAGCCAATTAGACTTTATCTTAGATATCTCAGTATCCTTTAAATGTAATTCCTGTAAAATTATATCAGGATTCCTTTTTTTTAACTATCTTAAAATATTCTTTCATTTAATTGGTGAGGCTATGGCCCCCACATTCCATGATACTATATCCAATGTTATTGTCATACTATTAAATGTTATCTATTACTCCCATTATCCAACAAATATGAGAAGTTGGATGCTGGAGTGGGGAGAGAAAAAAACCCACACGTACCAAACTTTGTGTAATTAAACTAATCAGAAAATAAAATTGACAACCAAAACTTTTATTGTTAATAAAAAGAAAAAAGAGACCTACACATCACATCAATTATTATTTGCATATTGGTATCTTAAAGAATAGTGTCCATACTTTCCCTACTAACCTTTTACTAATTTACTCAGAGATATTAATCTTATTTTTAACCAAAAAATATTTTGCTTCATTACTAGTCTTGAGAACCACAATTCCCCTCCTTATCATCCACCCTAATCTGAGCAGGATATCTTAAACCTGCCAGCTTTAATAAGAGCATCTCCCTTCACTTGGCTGAGGTCTCAGCAGAGAAATCTTGGAATAAGTGGATTCGGCTATTACTGATCATTAAAGTATTTACTTTCCTGTATTGTGTTAAGATATTTACTTAAATAAATATGGAAATTTAAAGGGATACTCAAGTCAAAATTAAACTTCATGATTCAGATACAGCATGCAATTTTAAACAACTTTTCTATTTACTTCCATTAACAAAATGTGCACAGTCTTTTTATAGTTACACTTTTTGAGTCACCAACTCCTACTGAGCATGTGCAAGAATTCACAGCATATACGTATATGCATTTGTGATTAGCTGATGGCTGTCACATGATACAGTGGGAGTGGAAAAAAGACATAACTTTGCATTTTTTTTAACAAAAATCTACTACTCATTTGAAGTTCAGACTAAGTGCTATTGCATTGTCTTCTTATCATGCATTTGTTGTGTATGCAAATCTACAGTGTTGACTGGTCCTTTAAGTATCTTATCATTACTATTCATGGCCTAGTATTCAGATCAGGAAAAATCTTAATCATACCAGTTCTAGGTGCTCTCTCTACAGGGATTTTAGCAGCTAGGGGTTGGATGTTCAGTATTTGTGGTAGCGTTTCAGAGGTAAACTTAAGTAAATCTTAAAATTCACTATTCTCAGGGAGCCCCACTATTCTGATGTTATTTCGACAGGATCTATCTTCTAGATCTTCAATTCTGGATTCTAAAATGTTTATCTTGTCTGCTTGGTTCTTATATATAGATTTATGAGATACACAGAGATCCTCTAATTCAGAGACTCTAGATTCTACCTCTGCTATCCTGCCTGAGAATTATCTAAAGTCAGTTGTTAGATCTGCTATTTCTTTTTTGACAGAATCAATAATCCGTAATAATAATTCCGCCAACTGATTACACATCAAGTGTGTTTCTGGAATTTGCGGTGGAGTAGTTTGTATTTCCAAAGAATTATCTGAGCATATATCTGGGCCCATTTTTATTTTTTTATCTTCATCTAAAAACCATTGAGAACCTAGAATGGAAAGAACACTTCATCTTGGTGACTTGACATGTCCTCCATAGTAAATATATTGATATGCACCCTGTCAGTATTTATAATAAGAATCTAAGTAGTGCTCTCCAAATAATATATCAGCTTATGGCAGGGTTATAACACAATACAAATAATAATTATCCTTAAAAACAGAAACCCTTAACTAACATGCATCTACTAGAAACCATACAATTAATATAAATACCTGAATTATTTTATTTAGTTAATATCCATGAACATTTTGAAATATATTTGTAATATCAGAATATGAAACACTATTATACACATTAAAACCAACTATTAAGATATGCTATCCTTCTTACAAAGCCCAGAAAAATGTACCTTTAAAAATCAGCCTTATTTACAAATAGCCTTTCATTCAGTTAAGACAATGGGACTAAAACCTTTACAGGTATAGAGTTATTCCTGAAATGAATCTCGTCTACAGCATCTGGTTTCTCTTCAACTATGTGACAATTATGTCGGGGGTGAGATATACCAGATTTCTCATAATTGATAGGCCTTTTAACTTGTGACCAAATTACATTATTTATGCAATCAATTATGGTGCGTAATCGCTTCAGGAAATCACTACCAATAATTAAACGATCAGTTGGCAGATCCACTATAATGACAGGGTGTCTTATGACCCTGTTCCCCAATTTAAATTTTAACCAGGCAATACCGTAAACTTTTAGGGAGTCACCCCCAACTCCTATTAGAGAACCATCAAATTCTTTTATTTTAGGTTTGTGGGGTGTTAGCTCATTTAGCTGTGTGTAGTGCCTGTGGGATAAGATAGTCGCCTGAGACCCAGTGTCAAATAATCCCATGATAGGGTTGGAGACTGAATCTTGCAGCTCAACAAATACATAATACCTTCCTGCATTTTCTACCATTTCACACATCTGTGGGCTTCGCCACATGTTACCTGAATTCACCATGTTTTCCGATGCAGAAGAAGTTTCATACTTACCGGTCTCCTCTATGACAGGGTCGGCTGGATTCTTGTGTACTGCATCTGTGGAAATAAGGTTAAGGGAGTGCTGCAAAGGAAGAGATTTGTTAATTTTCCCCGGATGAGGTTTCTTGTCATCACAGCTAAAGTGTCCGTTTCCGGTCTGTGGGGAGAGAACATGATCAGTACCATTGACATTTATCATTACATTTTGTATATCTCTCCCCTCCCTCTCAGGTGATGCTGCAGTATTTATGACTGTGCCTGTGGTCCACTGCTGACCACTGGCTGTACCCCTAAAAAAGTATTGTTCGGTTGCTGAGCCGTAGAAAGTTGACTCATATTAGCGAATTGTTCGCTCAACCGATTTAACTGGGTAAAAAGCATATCTACCTGATTGTGCAAGTTACCTCTACCCCTGGGCCTATCTCTTGGTGCCCCATAATAATGATTCCTGGACCATTGGGTTCCCTCAGAATCAGGGCCGCTATTTCTATTCTGGCGTGGTTGCCCCTGGGGTTCAGCTTGTTCAGTATTAGTACTTTGGGGAGCATTATATACCTGGGGTGTCTGGTTACCCTGAGAATATCTTCGCTGTCTATTGTGTCTACCCTTGCACGGATACCAATTATTTGGTGAGTATTCTCTTTGTGAGTAATTATTTACCTGATTATGTCCACCACTTTGGTTATAGTCTCCCTGCGCCTGAACCCATGTAGGGAAGGGGGCAGAGTTAAGCTTCTTTGGAGATGGCCTGTTTTGACTGGCCACCTCCGCATAGGTTTTCTTTGTAGACTCCAAATTGAGGGGGCTAGGTGACACCATAGTTTCTGCTACAATTTTGGGTTTTTACTCCTTTTTCATCCCCTGTTCACTGGATTGCTGAATAGAGTATAATTTTGTACTCTTTTTGATCAGCCATTCCAATGAGCAGTCCTCATCAAAATCTCTAGCTAAGTTAATTTTGATGGGTGTAGGCAGTGCTTCAAAAAATAAATTTACAAACTCTGAGCCATCAATTCTGGGATTATCTTCATCCATACTGTACGCATTTTTCAATTCAGAAAGGAATTTGATTGGACTCTGATTCGCACTACATTTTAAACCATATACCGCTATTTTCGCGGCAGTTTTAGTGCGATATTGCCAAAATTCTATTCTGCATTGTCGTTTTATTCCACTCCAGGAATGAATATTCATATCCTTTAGTGAAGTAAAGAATTTGTGATGCTTACTGTCAAATACCCAGGGCAGAAATTCAATTTTTAATTTCTCACTTGTAACATTCATTATAGCTAATGCATTTTCAAAAGCCTCTAAATGATCAATTACAGATTTTGTTCCCTTATTGGAGAATATAGGTACTGCACGCTGTATGAAGGTGACTATTTTATGGGAATCATATACTTTATCAGACTTATTTTGGGATTCTCTGTTAGAGTTTCCCTCCCCCGCACCAGCTGAGTTACAGCAGTCCTCTGGAATTACATCATGAGGTGACTGCCTATTTGGGAAATCTATTTCTGACCCATTAGGGGTCATTTGTCTATACTGTTCCATATATTTTTGTACCTCGTCCCTGACGCGTTCGCTAAAGGAGTTAGCATTATCTGCATTATTCTCACTGTTAATATAAGGGTTTTCATTATGGCGATATGACCTTTTTAAATCACTTAATTCCTTCTGGCTTTGTGCAAGCTGTTTATTTAATTCTTGTATCTGTGCGAGTAAGTCTATGTTATGCTTATCTAAGGCGGTTAGGTTTTGGGCAAATTCATCCATTTTATTTTTGGCTATTTTTAAATCCTCTTCGCATCTGCGTGAGGAACGAATACTACTTTCTAGCTCCTGAATTTGCAATCATTTGTATATGACACAAAACGACATTTCGTCAATAATGCATATTAAAAGGGGCCAAGATTTTAGTATTAGTTCGTCTCGCTTTTTGGGAGTCTTGCATTGATTAATCACTAATAATTCTTGGAAGAATTAATTCTATTCGTTCCACATATTATTATTAACGGTAATATTTTTAGCCCTAGTTTCAAGTATATCCATAAAATCATTTAATTCACCCGCAATATTAAACTTCCCTTTAATGTAACTTATGATATCTTTCTTAAGGACCTGACCTTTAGTAATGGGTATGGTGATGGGACCATTTTCATCGCTATGTACAGAATTAAATGAGTCACTTCTGGCTACAGACATTATTATATTGGTTTAGTATTTAGTTAAATTAAAACGCTAATACAATTTTTGTCAATAAAAAGAGAGAAAAAAAAATTATATTTTAAAAAAAAATATATATTAATTTTGAAATATGAAAAATTTATATTTCGAAATATGAAAAATAATTATTTTTGATTAACTTTGAAAATATGAAAAATTAATATTTTTGATTAACCCCTTAATGACCGGACCATTTTTCAATTTTCTTACCCTTAATGACAATGGCTATTTTTACATTTCTGCAGTGTTTGTGTTTAGCTGTAATTTCCCTCTTACTCATTTACTGTACCCACACATATTATATACCGTTTTTCTCGCCATTAAATGGACTTTCTAAAGATACCATTATTTTCATCATGTCTTATAATTTACTAAAAAAAAATAATAAAATATGAGGAAAAAATGGAAAAAAACACACTTTTTCTAACTTTGACCCCCAAAATATGTTACACATCTACAATCACCAAAAAACACCCATGCTAAATAGTTTCTAAATTTTGTCCTTAGTTTAGAAATACCCAATGTTTACATGTTCTTTGCTTTTTTTGCAATTTATGGGGCAATAAATACAAGTAGCACTTTGCTATTTCCAAACCACTTTTTTTCAAAATTAGCGCTAGTTACATTGGAACCCTGATATCTGTCAGGAATACCTGAATATCCCTTGACATGTTCAACACACAAGAATAACAAGGGCACTATATAGGCAAGCTCCTCACTGGTTTCAATTATTTAAGATACTATATTCGATTTTAGTATCTATGTTCTATATTTCTTAGAGGAGTGGTGCTAGCATCTAGTACTGAACTTGCAGAAAGATTGGGATTAGTTCCCAGGAAAGAAATGCTGTGTAGCACTCTATGCCCAGACTGGGGTAGAGCCACTGATACCTTTTAAAATTTAACTTTTATTTCTTCACTTTAAAAAATGGGTAAACATAAACAAACCAATTAAAATCACTCCATCTCTAAATGGCTATTATCAATTGTTTCCGGTTTTTATCAAATTATTCAAGTAACCGGCTTTTTTCTAATACTTATATATGTAGTTTTGTTAGATTAGTCGGTACTTAGTTTTGTTAATCAAACCTGACTATTTAGAAACTGGTAATGGGTGTTAGTTGTGTTAGGTAGTCTCTTATGTTTTTCGAGGCTTGGATTAATGTAAAATGGGTTAGGGTTAGACCTGAGTGACAGCAGGGGTTATCAGAGTTTGTCTGTATTTATACATAGAACTTGGTAATGGTTGGGTATTTTGAGATCAGTTTCACTTTATTATGTAAAGGTACATATGCTCTTATTTGTTATCTCTTTTATTTAGAGTTATTCATAATTTATATAAATTTATTCAAACACATGGTTGAAATTTGTTACTTTTTCATTCCTTATAAATAAAGTGATCTCATATTCGTGTTTCGTGTGTTCTTATATCTAGCTCTGAATAACATCCACCTTTAGATTTTATTTCATTTGATCGTACTTGGTTTCTATATATTGGATGTGTAACTAAGATAACCATATGAAATTTATGTTCTCTGTGTTCATATAATTTGGTTGCTATAATGTTTCTATATCACATCTATTATGTAATTCTACAATGTTATTGTGAGCGCACAATGTTGCAACACTATGATTCCGGTTGGTGGTTAGAAATTCAAACACTGGTTATCTTTATAATAAAAGCTTGTCTTTTATTTACTCTTGTACCACTCTTGATATGTAATTCTGAAGTGTTGCTACAAATTTGCGATATTACAACACTCCCACTTAGTTTCCTTGCTGTAGACTCTGATATTTATGGTTTTAAATGTGTTCCGCCCCTGATTTTTATTTTCACTCAATACTCATAACCTTGACTGTTGATTATACTTCTATATAAGTTGTTACCAACACCCGCTATTATGTCGGTGTTGTTTACTTATTATAGTATTGACAGTGATTCCCTGTTTGTCGCCCTGCGCTGTGGTTCACTGCAGCTGATTACGGCCGAGTGCTGTGTCGTTATGGTTTATTTCTAATACCATTTACAATATTATCTTAGCTACCGCTCCACGCTGTGGTTCACTACAGCTCAGTAATGCAGTGTGTCACTTCTGCTAAGTCAGATTCGGTTATGAGTCTATTGGCCCCCGATATCTTTGCTGGGTAACACACCCTAGTAATACTATTCGATTACTTGTTTGGATAAAGTTATCCTTAAATTCTGTTTCCGGGCTTGTCAAATTAGACCCATAAACACTGACATACATTCACACACTTGTCTTATACACTTCCCATTACTTTTCCGTTTTAGCACTATTTGAGATGGATTATATTAAAACACAAATACACATCACACTTTAGTGGGACCCCATTGTCCCACACAACCCCCCTGACGCGTTTCGCCAGTTACGGCTTTATCAAAGGTGGCGGGCCGCCGATTTTCAAAGCCTTTATTTATTTTCTAATGCGGAACTTCCGCATTAGAAAATAAATAAAGGCTTTGAAAATCGGCGGCCCGCCACCTTTGATAAAGCCGTAACTGGCGAAACGCGTCAGGGGGGTTGTGTGGGACAATGGGGTCCCACTAAAGTGTGATGTGTATTTGTGTTTTAATATAATCCATCTCAAATAGTGCTAAAACGGAAAAGTAATGGGAAGTGTATAAGACAAGTGTGTGAATGTATGTCAGTGTTTATGGGTCTAATTTGACAAGCCCGGAAACAGAATTTAAGGATAACTTTATCCAAACAAGTAATCGAATAGTATTACTAGGGTGTGTTACCCAGCAAAGATATCGGGGGCCAATAGACTCATAACCGAATCTGACTTAGCAGAAGTGACACACTGCATTACTGAGCTGTAGTGAACCACAGCGTGGAGCGGTAGCTAAGATAATATTGTAAATGGTATTAGAAATAAACCATAACGACACAGCACTCGGCCGTAATCAGCTGCAGTGAACCACAGCGCAGGGCGACAAACAGGGAATCACTGTCAATACTATAATAAGTAAACAACACCGACATAATAGCGGGTGTTGGTAACAACTTATATAGAAGTATAATCAACAGTCAAGGTTATGAGTATTGAGTGAAAATAAAAATCAGGGGCGGAACACATTTAAAACCATAAATATCAGAGTCTACAGCAAGGAAACTAAGTGGGAGTGTTGTAATATCGCAAATTTGTAGCAACACTTCAGAATTACATATCAAGAGTGGTACAAGAGTAAATAAAAGACAAGCTTTTATTATAAAGATAACCAGTGTTTGAATTTCTAACCACCAACCGGAATCATAGTGTTGCAACATTGTGCGCTCACAATAACATTGTAGAATTACATAATAGATGTGATATAGAAACATTATAGCAACCAAATTATATGAACACAGAGAACATAAATTTCATATGGTTATCTTAGTTACACATCCAATATATAGAAACCAAGTACGATCAAATGAAATAAAATCTAAAGGTGGATGTTATTCAGAGCTAGATATAAGAACACACGAAACACGAATATGAGATCACTTTATTTATAAGGAATGAAAAAGTAACAAATTTCAACCATGTGTTTGAATAAATTTATATAAATTATGAATAACTCTAAATAAAAGAGATAACAAATAAGAGCATACGTACCTTTACATAATAAAGTGAAACTGATCTCAAAATACCCAACCATTACCAAGTTCTATGTATAAATACAGACAAACTCTGATAACCCCTGCTGTCACTCAGGTCTAACCCTAACCCATTTTACATTAATCCAAGCCTCGAAAAACATAAGAGACTACCTAACACAACTAACACCCATTACCAGTTTCTAAATAGTCAGGTTTGATTAACAAAACTAAGTACCGACTAATCTAACAAAACTACATATATAAGTATTAGAAAAAAGCCGGTTACTTGAATAATTTGATAAAAACCGGAAACAATTGATAATAGCCATTTAGAGATGGAGTGATTTTAATTGGTTTGTTTATGTTTACCCATTTTTTAAAGTGAAGAAATAAAAGTTAAATTTTAAAAGGTATCAGTGGCTCTACCCCAGTCTGGGCATAGAGTGCTACACAGCATTTCTTTCCTGGGAACTAATCCCAATCTTTCTGCAAATCCCTTGACATGTATATATTTTTTTTAGAAGACAACCCAAAGTATTGATCTAGGCCCATTTTGGTATATTTCATGCCACCATTTCACCGCCAAATGCGATAAAAAAAAAAAAGTTCACTTTTTCACAAAATTTGTCACAAACTTTAGGTTTCCCACTGAAATTATTTACAAACAGCTTCTGCAATTATGGCACAAATGGTTGTAAATGCTTCTCTGGGATCCCCTTTTTTCAGAAATAGCAGACTTATATGGCTTTTGGGTTGCTTTTTGGTAATTAGAAGGCCGCTAAATGCCGCTGCGCACCACACGTGTTTTATGCCCAGGAGTGAAGGGGTTAATTAGGGAGCTTGTAGGGTTAATTTTAGCTTTAGTGTAGTGTAGTAGACAACCCCAAGTATTGATCTAGGCCCATTTTGGTATATTTTATGCCACCATTTCACCGCCAAATGCGAGCAAATATAAAAAAAAACTTTACATTTTTCACAATTTTAGGTTTCTCACTGAAATTATTTACAAACAGCTTGTGCAATTATGGCAGAAATTGTTGTAAAAGCTTCTCTGGGATCCCCTTTGTTCATAAATAGCAGACTTATATGGCTTTGGCGTTGCTTTTTGGTAATTAGAAGGCCGCTAAATGCTGCTGCGCACCACACGTTAATTATGCCCAGCAGTGAAGGGGTTAAATTAGGTAGCTTGAAGGGAGCTTGCAGGGTTAATTTTAGAGATCAGCCTCCCACCTGACACATCCCACCCCCTGATCCCTCCCAAACAGCTCTCTTCCCTCCCCCACCCCACAATTGTTCCCGCCATCTTAAGTACTGGCAGAAAGTCTGCCAGTACTAAATAAAAGAGGTTTTTTTTTTTTTTTTTAAATAAAAATAATAAAGTATTTTAGCTGTGATGGACCCCTGCCTTAGCCCCAACCTCCCTGATCCCCCCTCCATCTCTCTAACCCTCTCCCCTACCTAATTACCACCATCTTGGGTACTGGCAGCTGTCTGCCAGTACCCAGTTTGGCCCCAAAAAAACCCCAAAAAGTATTTTTATTTTATTTTTACTTAAAAAACTATTTCTGGGGGGGGCGGAGCCAACAACAGAGGCAGACAGACGTGTTTTTACAGAGCTCTAGGCCCTTAGATATAGTTATATACTTTAAATCATATTCAGGGGGTCTGAGCCTTTATTATATCATCCTAGATAACCAACTTATCACTATATTTGCCTAAAAGTATGAGATAAATCTTCCGGTGAGCGCACAATTGGAAAACTCTTTATCCGCTATCTAGGTTCAGCCACGTGGAGCCACCGGAGAATACCTGCACTTACATCATATTACTATGGAAGCTCTAGACTTATGGGAGCGTCAAACCCAGCAGCTCTTTGAGAGGCATTATAGAAGCCTGAAAGAAGATTTCCTCTCGTTACTATCGGCTTTCATGCCACAGCTGGAATTCTCAGCCGCATGCACAGATCCCATACAATGGGGCAAGGATCACACTACAATCCCACCTGTGACCCCGGATAAGGTGCCGACTTCCTCTGATGGCATGGCAGAGACCACGAGAGGTTGCAGCTTAAGACACACATCGGACCCTGGTATCAGCCTCCTCGCACCGACTAAGCTAGATACTGTGGCAATACCCTATACTCACACGCAGCGTATTCAAGCCGAGAAATCTATGGCCGCAGCAGCTCCCTACAATACCAAACCTTGGCTCCCAGTGAACATTCCAGCTATTGGGACTTACTTATTTGGGGCAACTCAATCCATCTCAATATTTAGAGACACGACCTGCGATATGAGCACTGACAACTTCGGGGTAGGAACTTTAACCCATTCCAGCATGGCGCAAGGCTTCGCTAGAGATGGTCCTTTTAGGAGCCCGCAGTGCACTACTCATGGCTTTGCAGCAACCATCACAAGTACCATCAGTAAGAGGAAGGTGGCAGCGCTGATGGTCGCACTCAGTGCCTCCCGTTATACAGCAAGAGAACTGCTTCACTTTTCCGGAGCTCCCATCATCCTTAACACCAGGGAGATTGTTACTTCTCTCCCAGCAAGGGGTATGTTTTACATTCCCAGCAGAGCACTTGAATCCGCACAAAGGTCTGTACTGGATAAATGTGGTATGGGTTAACCGAGCGGTACCTGTCTAAGTCGGCTGTAAGACCGGACATTGATAGAGCTGACTCGTTATTACCCTAACTCCCCTTTTCATATTGCTACTCTGTGGTCATTCTTGGGACGTTGGCAGTACATTCCTTCAGGCATTGCAGACGTTTGTCTCACCCGTGTAACTACAAATCAGACACGAGCATGTAACGTTATTAAATTACACAGCAACTATTACCCAGGTCTGACATATGAATATATGTATTGTTAGCACACCCTATTTCTATCATCTATGACATAACTTAGAATATTCTGGAGCTTGGTCCTCTTGGCCTGATGCTTCTGATATGTTTTAATGGGACAGTTTGGTCTATTGTATTTCACAGCTCATACTGTTATATCTTAATTACTAATGGTGCTCTTTTGTGTCACTTCTAATATTTACTGTATAGTTCTCACAGGCTGCAGGTTTATAATATGTCTTAAGGGAGTTTCTATATTTAATCTATGTATCTAGTACAGTACATATTTATTGAGACAGCTAACTCATTGTTTTATCCCTCGGTCACATGCACTGGAACATGGTTATATGTGAGTTGCCTGGCTTCCTCTAGAGAATACCCCTACATCTTTTGAAGCAAGTGGTAATCATAGCCTCCTACAATTATACAATTCAGCCCTCATAAACTCCTATAACCCGGATATACATACAGACTTAGTCTTGAGATAGTAGTTAAGCAATATTCTATTAGTCCCTATTTCAGCTCTACATACCCTTCTAGGAATTAGGCCCTAAATAATACCCGGTATAATAACTGATTCACTAATCAGTCACAGCTAAAAACACTGAAAACCTGCTCCCCGCACAAAGCGTATTATTAATAATCTGTATTCCCTAAGCCCAACTCTTCACCCTTCCTAGCTCCATGTGCCAACATAAAATTACCCCTGTACTTGATCTCAGAGGCTGCGCAACCAGAATCACTGTACCCTCACACCATAGATACACATAAAGCATAAGATGCCTCTCATAGTTCCCTATCTTAGCCATAGTCCTGTACATATAGGGCACACATAGACATATAAATAAACCCACACTGCAACCTTGCCAAAGTGGGGTCCGCCCCCCCTACTTTTTCCTCCCCCTCCCCCTCCCTCTCCCACAATTCGAGTGGCTCTTGCCCACTGTAATCCCTCTTCCTTCCAGTGTTCTACGACCTCTCTGTGGTCACTTTCAAAGCTAACTCCCCACATCATCGCAGAACTCCCCACTATATTCATCCTGGTGATGTGGAGACCAGTTTACAATTATTAAAATATAAAATGAAGTTTCATCCCAGTTTGCCCAGTTATATTTTGGATACTTTCCTAGATACAACATGGGTTTTTACTTGTTAGAGCTAGTCTTATTGTATTGTTATGATTAAGTTTATACCTGTGAGCCCTAAAAATGTATGACTTACCTTGATATATAGCTCAGTTACGCCTCTATTGACCTAACAGATATGATAGATGTCACAATTCTTATGTTGTATTCTAATATTTATCCTACGATTGGGCAAATGTTGTTGTATTCTGTATTCTCTGTTCTTTCTGAAACTTCAATAAAAATTCTTTAAAAAAAAAAAAAAAAAAAAAAAAAAAAACTATTTCTGTAGTGTAGCAGCCCCCCACAATACCCCCACCCCCACCCCCTCCCAGATCCTTTTATATTTAAAAAAAAAAATCCCTTTTTTTCCCCTTCCTGCCCTCATTCATTGGTGTCAGTGTGGCTAATGGGTGCACGTGCACGCGCGCATGTGCACGCGCACATGCATGCTCACGTGCACACACGCACATCGTGCAGACGCGCGCGCATCGTGCACACGCACGCGCACCCTCACACCCGGCACTATCGCTACCGGTGCAGAGAGGGCCACAGAGTGTCTCTCTCTGCATCGGGGGCTTGTAAAGTGGTATTGCAGGATGCCTCCATATCGAGGCATCACTGCAATACCCTCAGAGCTGCTGGAAGCATTTGTGATCGCTTCCAGCACTCTGTTAGACAACTGACGTACCAGGTACGTCCATTGTCATTAACTGCTTGTTAATGCATGACGTACCTGGTACGTCAGTTGTCATTAAGGGGTTAATTTTGAAATATGAAAAATTTATATTTTTTATTAATTTTTCAAAAAGTAATCTTTAATAATATTTCAAGATATTAATATCAATCTCGAAATATGAAAATCAATATTTCAATTTTTCAAAAATTATATCTTCAAAATATTAATATCGAAATATGAAACTTTATCTCTCTTTTATAATAATTTCTATTTACTACAAATATATGATATCATTATGATGAATATTAATAAATCTCATGCAAGTGCCTCCAAACAATATGTCAGTATTTATAATAAGAATCTAAGTAGTGCTCTCCAAATAATATATCAGCTTATGGCAGGGTTATAACACAATACAAATAATAATTATCCTTAAAAATAGAAACCCTTAACTAACATGCATCTTCTAGAAACCATACAATTAATATAAATACCTAAATTCTTTTATTTAGTTAATATCCATGAACATTTTGAAATATATTTGTAATATCAGAATATGAAACACTATTATACACGTTAAAACCAACTATTAAGATTTGCTATCCTTCTTACAAAGCCCAGAAAAATTTACCTTTAAAAATCAGCCTTATTTACAAATAGCCTTTCATTCAGTTAACACAATTGGACTAAAACCTTTAACTTTTAACATACAAGCAATACAATCCTAACAGTGCATATAAACAATAGGATAATATATATTATGCTATTTAACTGCAATTTAACCTAATACGATATTGATTTAAAACATCAGAACTTGCACAGATAAGTTACTTAGCCTACCAGATACAAATTTAAACAATACCTAGGCTTATGAAATATTAACTTGAAATACAAACTGCTTCTTTAAATCTTTCAACTGTACTTTAAACTGCAGTGACTTATAATTTAACTATAGTCTTACCAATAACCTTGAATACGTTACCAGGGTAAAGAGCAATCGATATCCAATATTCCTTAATAGGAATTATTTTACCTCAGATCACCAATAAGTGTATATCGCAATCAATGAGAAAGGTAGATCAGCTTTGCTTGAGTAAAGTGGTATCTCGCGCCCAACAAACCAGTTACAAGTTTAGCTCAGCAGAAATCTGTTTTTCTCTATCTTGCATTCACTTTATATCAGCTTTCCATCATGGGTAAATTTGGAAACACCCAAAACGGAAACCTTGTCTCGGATTGGCCCTTAACAACTGACCATGGATTGGTTCATCTGGGAATATATGTTGCCAAGGAGATGCATCCTTGCAACAACCAATCATCTCATGGCTGCAATTCTCGCAACATAACACTGGGTGGCAGCAGACAGCACAACACAACACAACAAATTCATCTTTAACATTTCTAAACATTTCTAAACATTTTTAACAAGTTAATTATTCTCATAAAATGGTTATTTGATCAGATCATAACTCTCTGCATCAATCCCATACAAACCCCAACTATAGATGTGTAGCACCAGATCATTTTTCTGATTATTCTGATACCAAATATGTTATATTATTAACATTGTACTATATTAAAGCAATTTAATATTGTCAACTATTCTGAAATTAATGGCATTTACACATTCTGTTATATATGTTTTCACATAATATAGTATGCTTTATGTCTCCCACAATTCTTGCATGCAGGAATTTTGCCCATGGTCCACCATATTTCACGTTTCTAATAAATTCTGGATGTATGAATCCTTTTGCAGACCTGAAATTATATGTCTGAAAAATGCAAACAATACAGAGGTTATTAAACATTTTAGACTGACTAAATAGTTACCTATCAAGCTTAGCAAATACCCATGTAATAATAGAGAATCAGTCAATTTCCCAAATTTCTATATTTAATACATTCTGAGGCATGCATTCAAAGATGATTATTTGCTGTATGTTCAGTAAATTTCAAAGTCACACCTTAACATGTATCTTTGAGATTCCAGCAATCTAATTTCCATCTCATCAAGCTTAAAAAAAAATAATATTCCAGACACCCCATCTCCATACACTATGTGGTGTCACCTATCTGACAATCTATCCTCTTAAATGATATTTTATGACTTATCCTGTCTCAAACTGTAAATTCTGTTCTTTCTCAAAATCACTTTTACAAATTCCTTTAAGTGATTGTTTTAAGTTGATTAGAGCAAATGTTTTAGTGTCAATAGGGAAGTTTTAATTACAATTTGGTATGGGCTTCATGTTCACACTTTAGCTAGGAATGTCTCTTTTAAAGTAATCTTTATGAGTTTCCTGTGTAATTGAAAAAGTGGGCGAGAACTAAACATGATTGAAGTCAGTCTTTCTGAATGAAATGAATCTTTTTCTACTGACCAGCCAAACATCTGAATAAATATATATATATTTATTAACCGTAAACTATATGATTAAAATATATATATTTATTAAACTTACATATACCTTGACAACCCTGATCAAAAGAAATTTAAGAAATAGAGGTGATAACATTTATCCTGAATCACAACTATTTTTCTGTTAATGGTAATTTTTTATATGTTTTAAACTTTTTTTTTGAGATGTCAAACAGTTGTATATAATGTACACAAAATTAAACAAAGATCTGTCCAGCCATGAATATAACAGAGTCTATCTGATAGAGGTAATGAGTCCCATCTTCATAGGTCTCCAATGTCCATCAGGACGTATTGGGTTTCCCCAATAGTCAGAAGTTATACTAGTCCAACCATTGACATCTTTTTTTTATATCATCCATAATGTTGAATGTTGAATACTGCACTTTTAGTCCGTGCCGGTCAAAAAGTTTGTATTTTAAATGGATACAAATTGATCAAAACAATACATTACAAAGGATATATATCATACATTTTAAATCTGACTACTTTTGCTAGTTATCAAAGAACTAGCAGGTACGCTCACCACTATTCCGGGCCAGCGTACCTGGTTTTCAATCCGCCGCCCTGGAGGTGGCGGATCCCATAGGAATCAATGGGAGTCTGACAGCAGCGAGAGCTCATGTTCGCTGTTGCCCGATATCCCATTGATTTCTATGGGAAGTGTCTGCACCTAACACCCTAACATGTACCCTGAGTCAAAACACCCCTAATCTGACCCCCCTACACTGCCGCCACCTACTTTATACTTATTAACCCCTAAACCACCAGACCCCGCCACAACTATAATAAATATATGAACCCCTAAACCGCTGCTCCCGGACCCCGCTGCCACCTACATTATACCTATTACCCCTAATCTGCTGCCCCCTATGCCGCCGCCACCTACCTTATATTTATTAACCCCTATCCTGCCGATCCTGGACCCCGCCGCAAATAAATTATTTAACCCCTAAACCGCTGTACCCGGAGCCCTCCGCCACCTACATTACATTTATTAACCCCTATCATGCCCCCCCTACACCGCCACCACCTACAGTACATTGATTAACCCCTAATCTACCCCCACTACACCACCGCCAATATATTAAATGAATTAACCCCTAAACCTAAGTCTAACCCTAACACCCCCCTAACTTAAATATTATTTAAATTAATCTAAATAAATATTCCTATAATTAAATAAATTAATCCTATTTAAAACTAAATACTTACCTATAAAATAAACCCAAAAGAGGAAAAAGGAATGCTGAGTCTTTGAAGTAGATGAAATGAAGTTTAATTAGGAGCAGGCTTATCATCAGACACTTGGTAAGCTCCTATCTTACGCGTTTTGCGCATGGGCACATGAGCTTCATCAGAGATAATGGTCTCTGCTGGTCAGGGTCCTAATAAGGGTGTGGGTAACCAATCAGGAAGGGTGTCTTGTTAACCCTTTTGGTAGATGGAAACTTACACTGATTGGTTTTCTAATGACATTGTGCACACCTGGCTTAGAGGTCCTGAGCAGCAGATTACATTCTTGAACAGATAATATGTTAGGCAAATATTTAAATACATTATACTTGTTAACAAACAATTTTCCAATAATTGACTTTGATGCTGTTGCAATGCTTTAAAATATGCCTTAGAAATTAGTAAAAATTTTGGCTTAATGCATTTGGAAGAGAGCTATAGTAAAAGTTTGTGTGTTTATATACAAATGTTTTTCTTTTTTCGTTTTTTGAAATGAGGCAGTTGTATAAAAACATGTTAGACTTTGTCTGCTTGTGTAAAAGTGAACCAAAATGGCCACATGCAGAGGAAAAACATTATATAGCTCTCTGTAAGATCACAGCAATATGTTTCGTTTTTTAAAAATTAGGAACAGTTACAAAAAAGCATAGTGAACTTTATCAGCTTATGTTAAAGGGGACCAAGATGGTCACTTGCAGAGAAAAAACGTTATGTGCTTGTCTATAAAGCCCCAGTTATGTATAACAACTATTATATAGCTCACTAAAAAGCAACAGCAATGTACAAAACATGATGATTCATTAAAATGATTAATAACATTTCTGAGACGTTGTGGAAATATCTAAAAAATAGCACTCTATTGGCTAAAGGATTCTATATCGAACCCCTAGCTGATGTGATAATATATATAATATATTTCACATAGTTTGTTATGAAAACTGTAAGGAAGACTAAGTAATGGTCTTGATTACAAATGTACTTTTAAATCTAACCCTAAAGAAGGAATACTGGGTTATATTAAATGGTTGGTTCATAACTAGATAGTTTTGACAATGCTAAGATAAAAAGATATGGCCAATGGATAAATTATGTGTGTGAAAAATTCTTTTTTTAATCTTTCTTTAAATCCTTTTTAATTCCTTTTTAATTTTTAATTTGGGAGGGAAAGGTCATGCTTAAATAAATAAAGCACAGACTATTTTAGCAAACCTTTGGTGGGAACAGAGGAGAGAGAGTAAGATATATGAAATAGACCTATATGCCTATATGTATACTATGGGAGCTAATAGACTAAGCCCTATAGATTGCGAGTTTGGTTGTTACTGGAAGAATGATTATATCCATATTATTGATGAACCTAAGATGTGATACTGTGTATATGTAGTGTGTTGATGTTGATTCTATCTATGTATTTTAGAGGCAGTGTATGAGGATTCTTTATGATATGTAAGTGAAACGTATCTTACTTACTCTATATATAGGTTAACATCATCACCTAAGATAGCTACAATATAATTAATAATTACATTAATTACATTATAGCTATTTTAGGGTTTATTTTTATTTTACAGGCAACTTTGTATTTATTTTAACTAGGTACAATAGTTATTAGATAGTAATTAACTATTTAATAGCTACCTAGTTAAAATAATTACAAATTTACCTGTAAAATAAATCCTAACCTAAGTTACAAATACACCTAACACTACACTATCAATAAATTAATTAAATAAATTAACTACAATTATCTAAAATAAAATACAATTAAATAAACTAAACTATATTACAAAAACAAACACTAAATTACAAAAAATAAAAAATATTACAAGAAGTTTAATCTAATTACACCTAATCTAAGCCCCCTAATAAAATAAAAAATCCCCCCAAAATAATAAAATTCCCTATCCTAAACTAAATTACAAATAGCCCTTAAAAGGGCCTTTTGCGGGGCATTGCCCCAAAGTAATCAGCTCTTTTACCTGTAAAAAAAATAAATACAATACCACCCCCCCCAACATTACAACCCACCACCCACGCACCCCTACTCTAAAACCCACCCAATCCCCCCTTAAAAAACCTAACACTACCCCATTGAAGATCACCCTACCTTGAGCCGTCTTCACCCAGCCGGGCACCACTGGTCATCCGATGGGGCAGAAGAGGACATCCGGACTGGCAGAAGTCTTCATCCTATCCGGGAAGAAGAGGACATCTGGACCGGCAGACATCTTCATCCAAGCGGCATCTTCTATCTTCTATCTTCTACCTTCCGGTGATGAGCGGCTCCATCTTGAAGACCACCGGCGCGGAACATGCTTCTAGGCCGACGAATGGCTGGTCCTTTAAATGACGTCATCCAAGATGGTGTCCCTCGAATTCCGATTGACTGATAGGATTCTATCAGCCAATCGGAATTAAGGTAGGAAAATCTGATTGGTTGATGTAATCAGCCAATCGGATTGAAGTTCAATCCGATTGGCTGATTGGATCAGCCAATAGAATGCGAGGTCAATTCTATTGGCTGATCCAAGGAAGCATTTGCATGGGGGTACAGGAGTTTGGGGAGGACATTAATTTTAATTACATGTACTCTTCCCATGAAAGAGGTAATTGCTGCCAGTGGATCCATACTATATATTTTATTATATGTATTAAACATTATTTTTACTTAGTCTCGAATACTTTCACCACCTGTAATAACACAATCAAGGGTCATTGAGCCAGAAATATTGACCATATACTTACCTTGCCTTTGAGGCGCTTTGAACACACCACAAACAAATCTACTAATTCACGGGCTGGCTAGGTAGCCTTTGTTCAAAGCTACAGATAACAGGGTTCAAGACGCTATATCTACACCCCCAGTTTTACCTTGTATTAGACAAAGATCCCACCAATATATTTATTAAATTTTTTTTAACTATCCATTATGGTCACGAAGAAGGGATTTTAACATCCCCGGAAAAACAATACCTAACTCCACCAGGAAGGCCAATTATAGCAGGGATCATATATAGATCAATTTCTACAAAAATATGTTAGACAGTTACCATATTTTATTAAAGACACCACATACCTATTACATAACTTATCCACAATCAAAAGAGAGGAAAATTATTTATGGATGACATGTGATGTAAATGCACTGTACTCCAATATTAGCTATGATACTGGAGTACAGGACATTAGAGATTATCTATATGATGACATCTATATACCCACTATGCAAAAAGAATATATACTAGAATTAATCACATTTATCCTCGCACACAATTACTTTAGATATTCAGACCAATATTTTCTACAGATCAAGGGCACCGCCATGAGGACCAGGTTTGGCCCCAGCTTTGTGAATTTGGTTATGGGCAAATTTGAAGAGATATAACTACCTTCAAAGCTGGAAGGAAAGCATGGTCTTCTATGGAAGATATATATAGACAACCTCATAATTATCTGGCTTTTAAGTTTGCCACACAGCTTAATGACAATAGCTTTGGATTAAACTTTTCACATAACATCCAATATATAAGTATTGAAAATGTAGATGTGGTTTTATCATGGAATTCCCATGAAAGGATAAAATCAAACACAGTCGATAGTAATAATTTCTTGGAATTCAACAGCAATCACCTAGATGGTTGGAAGAGAAACATTCCTTAGTCAATTTTGTCGTATAAAAAGGAATTGTTCCACCATAGACACATATGACAAAAAATCAGAAACCTTGATAAATAGATTTAAGGAAAAGAGATATCCTAACAATTTATTAGAGGAAGGTTACTTTAAGGCAAGGACACTAAACAGGGATAATATCCTTAATTCAATAACACATAAAGCTAGAAATGAAAATAGTATTAATAGCACAAACAATAAACATAATGACTCTTTAAATAAGATGTCCTTCATAACGAACTTCAATTCCAACTATAGGTCTTTTTACTGAAAATTATAAATAAACATTGGTATCTGCTTAAGAAAGATCCAGTACTTAAACATATTATAGAACATAAACCAAGATTTACATTTAGAAGAGGACCTACTATGAAACAAAAACTGTCCCCGAGTAAAATAGTAATGACAAAAAAAGAACCAACACAAAAAAACAGTAACTACTAATAGATGCAGAATGAAGGGACTGTTTAAGTGTGGTATAAAAAGATGCAATATGTTAAAATATAATACACACAGGGCTAAAAGTGTAATATGCCTTTTAACGTGATTATGGGATCCAGTATTCGGGTCGCACGATACGTAAAGTCAGAACCTGATGGGGCAAACATTTTAGAAATATCCCAAAAAAACATAATTTATGTAAGAACTTACCTGATAAATTCATTTCTTTCATATTAGCAAGAGTCCATGAGCTAGTGACGTATGGGATATACATTCCTACCAGGAGGGGCAAAGTTTCCCAAACCTTAAAATGCCTATAAATACACCCCTCACCACACCCACAAATCAGTTTAACGAATAGCCAAGAAGTGGGGTGATAAGAAAAAAGTGTGAAAGCATATAAAATAAGGAATTGGAATAATTGTGCTTTATACAAAAAAATCATAACCACCACAAAAAGGGTGGGCCTCATGGACTCTTGCTAATATGAAAGAAATGAATTTATCAGGTAAGTTCTTGCATAAATTATGTTTTCTTTCATGTAATTAGCAAGAGTCCATGAGCTAGTGACGTATGGGATAATGACTACCCAAGATGTGGATCTTTCCACGCAAGAGTCACTAGAGAGGGAGGGATAAAATAAAGACAGCCAATTCCTGCTTAAAATAATCCACCCCAAAATAAAGTTTAATGAAAACATAAGCAGAAGATTCAAACTGAAACCGCTGCCTGAAGTACTTTTCTACCAAAAACTGCTTCAGAAGAAGAAAACACATCAAAATGGTAGAATTTAGTAAAAGTATGCAAAGAGGACCAAGTTGCTGCTTTGCAAATCTGATCAAACGAAGCTTCATTCCTAAACGCCCAGGAAGTAGAAACTGACCTAGTAGAATGAGCTGTAATCCTTTGAGGCGGAGTTTTACCCGACTCGACATAGGCATGATGAATTAAAGATTTCAACCAAGATGCCAAAGAAAAGGCAGAAGCTTTCTGGCTTTTTCTAGAACCAGAAAAGATGAAAAATAGACTAGAAGTCTTTCGGAAAGACTTAGTAGCTTCAACATAATATTACAAAGCTCCAACAACATCCAAATAATGCAATGATTTCTCCTTAGAATTCTTAGGATTAGGACATAATGAAGGAACCACAATTTCTCTACTAATGTTGTTAGAATACACAACCTTAGGAAAAAATTCAAAAGAAGTTCGCAACACCGCCTTATCCTGATGAAAAATCAGAAAAGGAGACTCAAAAGAAAGAGCAGATAATTCAGAGACTCTTCTGGCAGAAGAGATGGCCAAAAGAAACAAAACTTTCCAAGAAAGAAGTTTAATGTCCAAATGAATGCATGGGTTCAAAAGGAGGAGCTAGAAGAGCCCCCAGAACCAAATTCAAACTCCAAGGAGGAGAAATTGACTGAATAACAGGTTTTATACGAACCAAGTCTTGTACAAAACAATGAATATCAGGAAGATTAGCAATCTTTCTGTGAAAAAGAACAGAAAGGGCAGAGATTTGTCCTGTCAAGGAACTTGCGGACAAACCTTTATCTAAACCATCCTGAAGAAACTGTAAAAAATTCTCGGAATTCTAAAAGAATGCCAGGAAAAAATGATGAGAAGACACTAAGAAATATAAGTCTTCCAGACTCTATAATATATCTCTCTAGATACAGATTTACGAGCCTGTAACATAGTATTAATCACAGAGTCAGAGAAACCTCTTTGACCAAGAATCAAGCGTTCAATCTCCATACCCTTAAATTTAAAGATTTGAGATCCTGATGGAAAAAAGGACCTTGCGACAGAAGGGCTGGTCTTAACGGAAGAGCCCACGGTTGGCAAGAGGCCATCCGAAAAAGAATCCGTCCATGCTGGAGCTACCAGCAGAACAAACGAGCATTCCTTCAGAATCTTGGAGATTACTCTTGGAAGAAGAACTAGAGGCGGAGAGATATAGGCAGGATGATACTTCCAAGGAAGTGATAATGCATTCACTGCCTCCGCCTGAGGATCCCGGGATCTGAACAGATACCTGGGAAGTTTCTTGTTTAGATGAGAAACCATCAGATCTATTTCTGGAAGTTCCCACATTTGAACAATGTGAAGAAATACCTCTGGGTGAAGAGACCATTCGCCCGGATACAACGTTTGACGACTGAGATAATCCGCTTCCCAATTGTCTATACCTGGGAAATGAACCGCAGAGATTAGACAGGAGCTGGATTCCGCCCAAACCAGAATTCGAGATACTTCTTTCATAGCCAGAGGACTGTGAGTCCCTCCTTGATGTATGCCACAGTTGTGACATTGTCTGTCTGAAAATAAATGAACGACTCTCTCTTCAGAAGAGGCCAAGACTGAAGAGCTCTGAAAATTGCACGGAGTTCCAAAATATTGATCGGTAATCTCACCTCCTGAGATTCCCAAACCCCTTGTGCCGTCAGAGACCCCCACACAGCTCCCCAACCTGTAAGACTTGCATCTGTTGAAATTACAGTCCAGGTCGGAAGAACAAAAGAAGCCCCCTGAACTAAACGATGGTGATCTGTCCACCACGTCAGAGAGTGTCGTACAATCGGTTTTAAAGATATTAATTGAGATATCTTTGTGTAATCCCTGCACCATTGGTTCAGCATACAGAGCTGAAGAGGTCGCATGTGAAAATGAGCAAAGGAGATCGCGTCCGATGCAGCAGTCATAAGACCTAAAATTTCCATGCATAAGGCTACTAAAGGGAATGATTGTGACTGAAGGTTTTGACAAGCTGATATCAATGTTAGACTTCTCTTGTCTGACAAAGACAGAGTCATAGACACTGAATCTACCTGGAAACCTAAAAAGGTTACCCTTGTCTGAGGAAACAATGAACTATTTGGTAAATTGATCCTCCAACCATGATCTTGAAGAAACAACACAAGTCGATTCGTATGAGATTCTGTTAAATGTGAAGACTGAGCAAGTACCAAGATATCGTCCAAATAAGGAAATACCAATACCCTGTTCTCTGAATACAGACAGAAGGGCACCGAGAACCTTTGTAAAAATTCTTGGAGCTGATGCTAAGACAAACGGTAGAGCCACAAAACTGGTAATGCTTGTCTAAAAAAGAGAATCTCAGAAACTAAAAGTGATATGCAGATATGCATCCTGTAAATCTATTGTAGACATATAATGCCCTTGCTGAACAAAAGACAGGATAGTCCTTACAGCTACCATCTTAAATGTTGGTATCCTTACATAACGATTCAATATTGATAGATCCGGAACTGGTCTGAAGGAATTGACCTTCTTTGGTACAATGAAGAGATAGAATAAAACCCCAGCCCCTGTTCCAGAACTGGAACTGGCATAATTACTCCAGCCAACTCTAGATCTGAAACACATTTCAGAAATGCTTGAGCCTTTGCTGGGTTTACTGGGACACGGGAAAGAAAAAAATCTCTTTGCAGGAGGCCTTAACTTGAAGCCAATTCTGTACCCTTCTGAAACAATGTTCTGAAACCAGAGATTGTGAACGGAATTGATCCAAATTTCTTTGAAAAGAACGTAAACTGCCCCATACCAGCTGAGCTGGAATGAGGGCCGCACCTTTATGGGGACTTAGGAGCTGGCTTTGGGTTTCTATAAGGCTTGGATATATTCCAAAGTGAAGAAGGTTTCCAAACTGATACCGCTCCTGAGGATGAAGGATCAGGCTTTTGTTCCTTGTTGTGATGAAAGGAACGAAAACAATTATTAGACCTAAATTTACCTCAGATTTTTTATCCTGTGGTAAAAAAGTTCCCTTCCTTCCAGTAACAGTTGAGATAAAAGAATCCAACTGAGAACTGAATAATTTATTACCCTGGAAAGAAAGGGATAGCAAAGTTGACTTAGAAGACATATCAGCATTCCAAGTTTTAAGCCATAAAGCTCTTCTAGCTAAAATAGTTAGAGACATATACCTGACATCAATTCTAATGATATCAAAGATAGCATCACAAATAAAATAATTAGCATGTTATAGAATAATAATGCTATGAGAATTATGATCTGTTACTTGTTGCGCTAAAGCTTCTAACCAAAAAGTTGAAGCTGCAGCAACATCCGCTAAAAATATAGCAGGAGTAGAGACAGCCCCATTAACCTTAGGGATTTTGTCCCAAACTCTAATCTGTCAGATGGCACAGGATATAATTGCTTAAAACGTTTTAAAAGGAGTAAATTAATTACCCAAATTATTCCATTCCCTGGAAATGACTTCAGAAATAGCATCAGGGACAGGAAACACTTCTGGAATAACTACAGGAGATTTAAAAACCTTATTTAAACGTTTAGTTTAGAATCAAGAGGACCAGAATCCTCTATTTCTAATGCAATTAATACTTCTTTAAATAAAGAACAAATAAATTCCATCTTGAACAAATACAAAGATTTATCAGCATCAACCTCGGAGACAGAAACCTCTGAACCAGAAGAACCATTATCAGTATCAGAATGATGATGTTCATTTAAAAATTCATCTGAAAAAAGAGAAGTTTTAAAAGACTTTTATGTATACTAGAAGGAGAAATAACAGACATAGCCTTCTTAATGGATTTAGAAACAAAATCTCTTATGTTATCAGGAACACTCTGAGTATTAGATGTTGACGGAACAGCAACAGGTAATGTAACAGTACTAAAGGAAATTTTATCTGCATTAACAAGTTTGTCATAACATTTAATACAAACAACAGCTGAAGGAACAGATATCAAAAGTGATACACTTAGCTTTGGTAGCTCCAGCACCGGGCAGCGATTTTCCTGAAGTATCTTCTGACTCAGTTGCAACGTGGAACATCTTGCGATATGTAATAGAAAAAACAACATATAAAGCAAAATTGATCAAATTCCTTAAATGACAGTTTCAGGAATGGGAAAAAAATGCCAGTGAACAAGCTTCTAGCAACCAGAAGCAATAAATAATGAGACTTAAATAATGTGGAGACAAAAGTGACGCCCATATTTTTTTAGCGCCAAATAAGACGCCCACATTATTTGGCGCCTAAATGCTTTTTGGCGCCAAAAATGATGTCACATCCGGAACGCCAACACTTGACGCAAAAGAACGTCAAAAATGACGCAACTTCCGGCGACACGTATGACGCCGGAAACAGAAAAAAAATTTGCGCCAAAAAAGTCAGCGCCAAGAATGACGCAATAAAATGAAGCATTTTCAGCCCCCGCGAGCCTAACAGCCCACAGGGAAAAAGTCAAATTTTTTAAGGTACGAAATAATGATTGATTCAAATGCATTATCCCAAATATGAAACTGACTGTCTGAAAATAAGGAATGTTGAACATCCTGAGTTAAGGCAAATAAATGTTTGAATACATATATTTAGAACTTTATAAAAAAGTGCCCAACCATAGCTTAGAGTGTCACAGAAAATAAGACTTACTTACCCCAGGACACTCATCTACATGTTTGTAGAAAGCCAAACCAGTACTGAAATGAAAATCAGCAGAGGTAATTGTATATATATAAGAGTATATCGTCGATCTGAAAAGGGAGGTAAGAAATGAATCTCTACGACCGATAACAGAGAACCTATGAAATAGACCCCGTAGAAGGAGATCATTGCATTCAAATAGGCAATACTCTCCTCACATCCCTCTGACATTCACTGCACGCTGAGAGGAAAACCGGGCTCCAACCTGCTGCGGAGCGCATATCAACGTAGAATCTAGCACAAACTTACTTCACCACCTCCATAGGAGGCAAAGTTAGTAAAACTGATTTGTGGGTGTGGTGAGCGGTGTATTTATAGGCATTTTAAGGTTTGGGAAACTTTGCCCCTCCTGGTAGGAATGTATATCCCATACGTCACTAGCTCATGGACTCTTGCTAATTACATGAAAGAAATTGTAAAAAGCTTAGTGTATCAAGACATCCTTATATCATCCCGGTTCCAAATGTGCTTTTCACGTGACCCCCCTGGAAAAGATTCCTTTCAGTAAGGGAACAAATAGATTCACTAGACTTCACCAGAGAGAAACCTACTAGATCTACAAATTTAGTATCCTTTTTCCAGCGGGGTTAAATGAAAATATTGATATGGCAGTTTTTAATTGATTGTTATTCTTATAGCAACTTGTAGAATATGTAACCTTTGAATGAACCAATCAAGTAACCAGTATATTTTACATTCAACACTTACACCGTGATAACCACCAAAAGGATAGTATTACCCCCTAACAAACCACAATTTAGCAGTAGGCATTGTCCTTATAGCTTACTATGGGCTCACTTCCATTGAGCCTTTAAAAATGGAGCCATAAGCTCCCAAAGCGGCTGACAGCTAACAGTAATTTACGGCTCCATTTTAGTACCAGGTTTCATATTGTAACCCAACCTTACACTACACTTGATCGCATATACCGCGCTGCATACAATTCTGGAGCCGTATATTTTACCCATTGCTCGCTATTGGTAGTTTAGCATTAGATTAGAGGGTGTTTTTATTTGGGGGGGAGGCTTTTATATTTTCAAAGGGATTAGGTTTAATTTTTTTTTATAATTTTGTCTATTATTTTATGTAATGTTAGACTTTTTTAATTTATGTAATTTTAGCTTAATTGTAAACTTACGGCTAGATTTAGAGTTCTGCGTCCAAAGGGGTGCGTTAGCTACGCTTGCTTTTTTCCCCCCGCACCTTTTAAATACCGCTGGTATTTAGAGTTCATAGAAGGGCTACGTTAGGCTCCAAAAAGGGAGCATAGAGCATAATTTACCGCCACTGCAACTCTAAATACCAGCGTTGCTTACGGACGCGGCCAGCTTCAAAAACGTGCTCGTGCACGATTCCCCCATAGAAAACAATGGGGCTGTTTGAGCTGAAAAAAAACCTAACACCTGCAAAAAAGCAGTGTTCAGCTCCTAACGCAGCCCCATTGTTTCCTATGGGGAAACACTTCCTAAGTCTGCACCTAACACCCTAACATGTACCCAGAGTCTAAACACCCCTAACCTTACACTTATTAACCTCTAATCTGCCGCCCCCGCTATCGCTGACCCCTGCACATTATTATTAACCCCTAATCTGCCGCTCCGTCCACCGCCGCAACCTATGTTATCCCTATGAAACCCTAATCTGCTGCCCCTAACACCGCCGACCCCTATATTATATTTATTAACCCCTAATCTGCCGCCCCCGCTATCGCTGACCCCTGCATATTTTTTTAAACCCTAATCTGCCACTCCGTACACCGCCGCAACCTACATTATCCCTATGTACCCCTAATCTGCTGCCCCTAACACAGCCAACCCCTATATTATATTTATTAACCCCTAATCTGCCGCCCCCAACGTCGCCTCCACCTACCTACAATAATTAACCCCTAATCTGCCGACCGGACCACACCGCTACTATAATAAATGTATAAACCCCTAAAGCTAAGTCTAACCCTAACACTAACACCCCCCTAACTTAAATATAATTTAAATCTAACGAAATAAATTAACTATTATTAAATAAATTATTCCTATTTAAAGCTAAATACTTACCTGTAAAATAAACCCTAATATAGCTACAATATAAATTATAATTATATTGTAGCTATTTTAGGATTAATATTTATTTTACAGGCAACTTTTTAACCAGGTACAATAGCTATTAAATTTATAGTTAGCTATTAAATTTAACTAGTTGCCTAGTTAAAATAATTACAAAATTACCTGTAAAATAAATCCTAACCTAAGTTACAATTAAACACTACACTATCAATAAATAAATTAAATACAATACCTACAAATAAATACAATTAAATAAACTAACTAAAGTACAAAAAATAAAAAAGAACTAAGTTACAAAAAATAAAAAAAATTTACAAACATTAGAAAAATATTACAACAATTTTAAACTAATTACACCTACTCTAAGCCCCCTAATAAAATAACAAAGACCCCCAAAATCAAAAAATGCCCTACCCTATTCTAAATTTAAAAAGTTCAAAGCTCTTTTACCTTACCAGCCCTGAAAAGGGCCATTTGCGGGGCATGCCCCAAATAATTAAGCTCTTTTGCCTGTAAAAAAAAACATACAATACCCCCCCCAACATTACAACCCACCACCCACATACCCCTAATCTAACCCAAACCCCCCTTAAATAAACCTAACACTAAGCCCCTGAAGATCTTCCTACCTTATCTTCACCATGCCAGGTTCACCGATCGGTCCTCCGAAGTCTTGATCCAAGCCCAAGCGGGGGCTGGCGATCCATAATTCGTCTGAAGTCTTCTATCAAGCGGCGGCTGAAGAGGTTTAGAAGAGGCTCCAAAGTCTTCATCCTATCCGGGAAGAAGAGGAGATCCGGACCAGCAACCATCTTGATCCAAGCGGCATCTTCTATCTTCATCCAATGACGAATGGCTCCATCTTGAAGACCTCCGTCGCGGATCCATCCTCTTTTTCCGACGTCCAACTGAAGAATGAAGGTTCCTTTAAGGGACGTCATCCAAGATGGCGTCCCTCGAATTCCGGATTCTATCAGCCAATCGGAATTAAGGTAGGAAAATTCTGATTGGCTGATGGAATCAGCCAATCAGATTCAAGTTCAATCCGATTGGCTGATCCGATCAGCCAATCAGATTGAGCTTGCATTCTATTGGCTGATCGGAACAGCCAATTTATTAAAATTAAAAATTAAAAACAAAAAAAAAAATTTAAATTACATTTTTTTTTTTTATTAAAATTAAAAAAAAAATTTATTAAAAATTAAAAAAAAATAAAATAAAATAAAAAAAGACGTATATAGATTTTATAGCCTTCGTAGCTGTACTTATAAATAACTTTCACAAAAAGTGATGGATTTCAAAATCTTTATTAAGACCATTGGGTATGAAGCTATCCATAATATGGATCCACTTCATTTCCAATTGTCCCAATCTATTCTGTGTGTCTCCTCCCTTCCAATTCTGTTCTAATTTCCTAATGCCCAGAAATTCCAAATCCTTTACATTTCTATTGTGCTTTTTATCAAAGTGAGACGATACTGTATGATTAGCATAACCCTTTTCAATATTGTAAATATGCTCATTCATCCTAATTTTTAGAAGTCTAGAGGTATGCCCTATATAGATTAAATTGCATGAGCATTGTAACATGTAAATTACGTTTTTGCTATTGCAAGTAATAAATTGATCTATACTGTACTCCCTTTTGTTATCTCCAGAAAAAAAATATTTACAGAATTTTTGAGTTTTTTTCATAAATTTGCAAGCATTGCAGAATTGACACTTTCTAAAACCCATTTCAGATGGTAGCAACCAATTTTTTACTTTGTTGTTGTCTACTTCTTTAATACATTGGGATAGTTGAAACTTAAGATTGGGAACCTTTCTAAAAATTATGTTAGGTCCATCGCCTAAAAATTCATTTAATGCTGCATCTCTTGTGAGCATTCCCCAGTGTTTTTGTATGATGTTCCTAAGTTCTCCACTCTGCGTGCTATGTTGGAAGATAAGTCTATTTGCTAGTTTATCATCAGTGAATTTCTTATTTTTGATTTTATATTTTAATAAATCTGACCTGTCCATGTTGGTTACTTCTTCTATTTTTTCATCTAGAAAATTAGCTGGATAATATTTCTCTAAAAAATGTTTTTTTAGGATTTGAGATTGAACCTTATACATATCTTGTTCTTTACAATTACGTCTCAGTCGAACGAATTGACCTTTGGGGACATTTTTAAGCCAATGTTTTTGATGACAACTTTCGAGGCTTATGTAATTGTTTACGTCTATGCTTTTAAAAAAGTTTTTCGACTTCAACATTTCATTCTCAATGTATATTTCAAGGTCTAAAAATTCTACCTTGGTTTGACTATAATTCCAAGTTAGAGCTACTTTGAACTCATTTGTTTTCAAATATTCCATGAATTCAAGTAATTGGTTCTCACTTCCTGACCATATGAAGAAAAGGTCATCTATGTAGCGATGATAAGACACCAGATATTGCGCCCAGCTAGAGTTGTAAATATATTGATTTTCCCAATTGGCCATATATAAATTGGCATAGCTGGGCGCAAATCTGGTGCCCATTGCTGTGCCTCCTACTTGCAAATAGTATTGGTGGTTGAACCAAAAGTAGTTGGTTTCTAGAATTATAGCTATGCTGTCTAATATAAACTCAAGTTGTTTTTTATCCAAAGAGTCATCTTTTTCTAGGATGTTTTTTACTGAAGCTATGCCAAGATTTTTGTCTATTATGGTATAAAGTGACGTGACATCACTAGTCACCAACCACCAATTTGGATTCCACTCGAGTTTTTCTAAAAGGTTAAGGATACTTAAGGTATCTTTCAAATATGATTTTGTCTTTACGACATAAGTCTGTAAAAATTGGTCTATATATGCCGATAAGTTGCTTGTGAGGGAATTAACCCCTGACACTATGGGTCTACCCGGGGGGTTAGATGGATCCTTGTGTATTTTTGGCAGTATATAAAAAGTGGGGGTTTTTGGAAATTGGTTGTAGATATATTGATATTCTTTTTTATGCACAATGCCTGTTTTTAAGCCTTTTTCCAAGTGAAGTTCAAGTCTTTTTTTAAATTTTATTATTGGATTACTATCAAGTTCGATATATACCTCAGTGTTTTTAAGTTGTCTAAGACATTCCTCATTGTATTTAGTTTTATCCATGATAACTGTCCCTCCGCCCTTGTCCGCGGGCTTTATGACTATCTTATCATTCATTTTTAAATCTGCCAAGGCTGTTTGTTCTAGTTTAGTGAGATTGGAACCATAATTAATTTTCATATTTTTAATATCCCTATGTACTAGTTCTAAGAATGTCTCCATAGGTGCTGATTTGCACTGTGTGGGATTAAAGGAGGACTTTTTATGTACCTCTATATGTTTATATTTATTTATTTCTATAGAACTGTTACTGATTATGGGATTGTTAGTAAAAAACTTTTTTATGCACAGATTTCTAATAAACTTCTGAATTCCTATAAAGGCTTCAAATTTATTCATTCTGTAACTGGGAGCAAAATTTAGCCCTTTGTTTAAGACAGAGGTTTGGGCTTCTGATAGTGTGGTACTCGACAGATTGAAAATACCATTATCTTTTTTATTTATTTGTTTATTATTGTGTTTATTACTTAGTAATCCGTTCTGTCCATGTTTTTGCGTCTTTTGTTGAACAGATCTGAATCCGTTCTTGTGCATTTTCTTTTTCCAGCCTCTATAAAAACCTCCTCCTCTTCTGAGTTATATCTTGCTAAAGCTCCAAATCTATTATGGGTGGTGGTTTCTTTTGGATATTGTTCTTTATGATTTTTAAAAGGATTTCTAGGTTGTTGCCAATTATTTTCCTCTCTTGCCCACTGTTCAGATCTATCCTGATTGTTCCTATAATTCATATTTTTATTATAAGTCATATCATAATTTTTCTGTGGATATCTGTGATCTGCGTAGGAAATATCTTCCTTTCTTTTATTATAGTAGCTCTCTCTTTCTCTATGTGCTAAAGAATTATGTTGGCGTTGATTTGATGTATTGCCATAATAATTATTTCTATGTGTGTATCTAAAGTCTTGATCTTTATATTGTAAACGCTCCTTGTTGGAATTACTAGTATTTTGAATATGTGTTCTTCTATTTTTAGCTCTATAATTTCTTTCTTTCCTTTCTTTATAATCCTCATAGTCTCTAAAGTATTTCTTTCTCTTAGTGTCTTTGATCTCTTTTTTTAAACAATCTAAATTTTCTGCCACTTTTTGTGAAAGTTCCCCATATTGTTTGCTCTCCATATGGGGAGTTATTTTTTGTTCCAGCATGTTAATTTCTATATTTGCCTCATCCAATAATTTTTTCTTTTCACTAATAATAAGATTCATAAGTTTTCTTGTGCATTCTTCTAAAATATGATTCCACTTGGTCATAAACATAAGGTTATCCTGACCAAATGTGGGATTTTTTAGAATTCGTAATCCTCTAGGGGTAATTTGTTCTTTCAAATATTTTTCTAAGGTTACTATCTCAAGGTGATATTTGGTTTCTTTAATCATATATTTTTCAACTTCCTTTAAGAGGTTTGCTAGTGAGTCATCTGTGTGTTCAGAATCATTAAAAAAATCATCAGCACCTGATGCTAGGGTGCGTCTACTTTGAAACAAAGACATAGTGAAAAAATCTCCCAAATTGACAAAAATATAATATATATATAATGTGTTCTATATGTGGAGTCTGTGAGTATGGGTAAAAGGTTAAAAACTATGTGAATGGTGTGAACTGCTAATTAATTAACAAGGTGTGCTTGGCTTTGATACACCTATAAACAAAACTCTGTGCTAAAGGAATACCCAAATATAGCTCGTTTGCTGCAGAAAAATCAGTGTGTGAACAGAAAAACAGTGCTAGTGACAAAAACTGATAAAAGTCCAAAATTTTAAAGGCTATCAGTTAAAAATAAACAGTAAACAGTGCTTACCAAACATAAGTGCTAATACAATTGCTTACATTAATCCATAATTACAGGATATAAATATTACTTATATCTTAGTGCACTAATAAAATAGGTATAACAACAAGATAAAATTACAATAAATATACCGAATATCACAAAGAAAAAAATGTGAAATAAATGTGATAACAAAAATCATAAAAGGAAAACCAAATAAAGTTCTGAATCAAGGATATGTCTGTGTCCTCTGGATGAGTTTTTCAGCTTGTTAGCATTCATCAGTGAGATCCCATTAAAAAGGAAACAGAAAATTGCAACATAGTGTGAATCTGTAATGGCACTTTGAGGAAGTAGTTGTTTTGTAACAAATGACTACTCACATTTGTTGGAGCTTTCCACTAAGCTCAAGGATATGCGCACTCCCACTTTATACTGATGGGAAAACAGTACACTAGGCAAAAATTGGATACAAATTTATTTTAAAATATATAAAAGCGTCACATAAGCCTTGATAACACCACAATGTAAGGGTACAAAAGCAGATATGCTGTAACAAATGCTTCAAATCGCCAAACTTGCAAAGAGGTAAATGGATCAGCAGGAGTGTGACCGCTGAAGCCAAAACCTTTTTAGTAGCAAGACAATAGCGCTAAGCCCCCAGGTGTCCTGGCTAGTGTAGAGACGCAATAAAACTCAATATAGAACAGTTCAGTTCCGACGTACGTTTCGCTGGTATGCTTTGTCAAGGAATGTTAGTGCGCATGTCCAAGAGTCCTTTTAAACAATCCATTGATGAGTTTCTGCCAGGTTTGTGGTTACATCCTCCATTTTGGAAGTTGGCATTTAGGTAATTTGTCATTAAACAACTAGTATGTTTTTCAACTTCTTTCAGTTTTATACATTTTGTTGATATATGCATAGATGTTAAGATGGATAACCAGAATTGGGAAATTATACATTATAATGTTATAGCATTATACATATATGCAAAACTTCAAAAAGCATAATCACATTGTGCCTGCAATTAGTGTCTATACTGATGATATATGTAGGTATTTGTTTTCTTTAACCCCTTAATGTGAAGGTATTAGTTATATATATATATATATATATTTATTTTTTTTTGTGATGTTACTGACTATATGTCCTACGGACCATAATTAAACTACTAGCCTTATCATAAACCTAGTTGTGTCGCAATGTTTTTAAAAATAGATTTTATTTGTTAGCATGTAACATGTTTAAAAACATATATTGTACTTTTGTGTGTTTGCGCTGAAAAGTTATGATAGGATGTTGAGGTTACTGTTTCTAACTATGTGTTTAATTTTACATTTGGGGTTCCATATATTGAAAATAAGTTCGTGAAACATTCTAAAACTATTTAGCACTGATAATATGTGTGGACAAAAAAAAAAAATAAAAATTTAAGAAAAATTAAAAAAAAAAAAAAAAATTATTAAAATTAAAAATTAAAAACAAAAAAAAAAAATTAAAAATTAAAAATTAAAAAAATTAATTAAAAAAAAAAAAATTAAGAAAAATTAAGAAAAATTAAATGTTGAAGTCGAAAAACTTTTTTAAAAGCATAGACGTAAACAATTACATAAGCCTCGAAAGTTGTCATCAAAAACATTGGCTTAAAAATGTCCCCAAAGGTCAATTCGTTAGACTGAGACGTAATTGTAAAGAACAAGATATGTATAAGGTTCAATCTCAAATCCTAAAAAAACGTTTTTTAGAGAAAAATTATCCAGCTAATTTTCTAGATGAAAAAATAGAAGAAGTAACCAACATGGACAGGTCAGATTTTTTAAAATATAAAATCAAAAATAAGAAATTCACTGATGATAAACTAGCAAATAGACTTATCTTCCAACATAGCACGCAGAGTGGAGAACTTAGGAACATCATACAAAAACACTGGGGAATTCTCACAAGAGATGCAGCATTAAATGAATTTTTAGGCGATGGACCTAACATAATTTTTAGAAAGGTTCCCAATCTTAAGTTTCAACTATCCCAATGTATTAAAGAAGTAGACAACAACAAAGTAAAAAATTGGTTGCTACCATCTGAAATGGGTTTTAGAAAGTGTCAATTCTGCAATGCTTGCAAATTTATGAAAAAAACTCCAAAATTCTGTAAAAAAAATTTTTCTGGAGATAACAAAAGGGAGTACAGTATAGATCAATGGTATTTTCAATCTGTCGAGTACCACACTATCAGAAGCCCAAACCTCTGTCTTAAACAAAGGGCTAAATTTTGCTCCCAGTTACAGAATGAATAAATTTGAAGCCTTTATAGGAATTCAGAAGTTTATTAGAAATCTATGCATAAAAAAGTTTTTTACTAACAATCCCATAATCAGTAACAGTTCTATAGAAATAAATAAATATAAACATATAGAGGTACATAAAAAGTCCTCCTTTAATCCCACACAGTGCAAATCAGCACCTTTGGAGACATTCTTAGAACTAGTACATAGGGATATTAAAAATATGAAAATTAATTATGGTTCCAATCTCACTAAACTAGAACAAACAGCCTTGGCAGATTTAAAAATGAATGATAAGATAGTCATAAAGCCTGCGGACAAGGGCGGAGGGACAGTTATCATGAATAAAACTAAATACAATGAGGAATGTCTTAGACAACTTAAAAACACTGAGGTATATATCGAAATTGATAGTAATCCAATAATAAAATTTAAAAAAAGACTTGAACTTCACTTGGAAAAAGGCTTAAAAACAGGCATTGTGAATAAAAAAAGAATATCAATATATCTACAACCAATTTCCAAAAAACCCCACTTTTTATATACTGCTGAAAATACACAAGGATCCATCTAACCCCCCGGGTAGACCCATAGTGTCAGGGGTTAATTCCCTCACAAGCAACTTATCGGCATATATAGACCAATTTTTACAGACTTATGTCGTAAAGACAAAATCATATTTGAAAGATACCTTAAGTATCCTTAACCTTTTAGAAAAACTTGAGTGGAATCCAAATTGGTGGTTGGTGACTAGTGATGTCACGTCACTTTATACCATAATAGACAAAAATCTTGGCATAGCTTCAGTAAAAAACATCCTAGAAAAAGATGACTCTTTGGATAAGAAACAACTTGAGTTTATATTAGACAGCATAGCTATAATTCTAGAAACCAACTACTTTTGGTTCAACCACCAATACTATTTGCAAGTAGGAGGCACAGCGATGGGCACCAGATTTGCGCCCAGCTATGCCAATTTATATATGGCCAATTGGGAAAATCAATATATTTACAACTCTAGCTGGGCGCAATATCTGGTGTCTTATCATCGCTACATAGATGACCTTTTCTTCATATGGTCAGGAAGTGAGAACCAATTACTTGAATTCATGGAATATTTGAAAACAAATGAGTTCAATGTAGCTCTAACTTGGAATTATAGTCAAACCAAGGTAGAATTTTTAGACCTTGAAATATACATTGAGAATGAAATGTTGAAGTCGAAAAGCTTTTTTAAAAGCATAGACGTAAACAATTACATAAGCCTCAAAAGTTGTCATCAAAAACATTGGCTTAAAAATGTCCCCAAAGGTCAATTCGTTCGACTGAGACGTAATTGTAAAGAACAAGATATGTATAAGGTTCAATCTCAAATCCTAAAAAAACGTTTTTTAGAGAAAAATTATCCAGCTAATTTTCTAGATGAAAAAATAGAAGAAGTAACCAACATGGACAGGTCAGATTTATTAAAATATAAAATCAAAAATAAGAAATTCACTGATGATAAACTAGCAAATAGACTTATCTTCCAACATAGCACGCAGAGTGGAGAACTTAGGAACATCATACAAAAACACTGGGGAATTCTCACAAGAGATGCAGCATTAAATGAATTTTTAGGCGATGGACCAAACATAATTTTTAGAAAGGTTCCCAATCTTAAGTTTCAACTATCCCAATGTATTAAAGAAGTAGACAACAACAAAGTAAAAAAATTGGTTGCTACCATCTGAAATGGGTTTTAGAAAGTGTCAATTCTGCAATGCTTGCAAATTTATGAAAAAAACTCCAAAATTCTGTAAAACAATTTTTCTGGAGATAACAAAAGGGAGTACAGTATAGATCAATTTATTACTTGCAATAGCAAAAACGTAATTTACATGTTACGATGCTCATGCAATTTAATCTATATAGGGCGTACCTCTAGACTTCTAAAAATTAGGATGAATGAGCATATTTACAATATTGAAAAGGGTTATGCTAATCATACAGTATCGTCTCACTTTGATAAAAAGCACAATAGAAATGTAAAGGATTTGGAATTTCTGGGCATTAGGAAATTAGAACAGAATTGGAAGGGAGGAGACACACAGAATAGATTGGGACAATTGGAAATGAAGTGGATCCATATTATGGATAGCTTCATACCCAATGGTCTTAATAAAGATTTTGAAATCCATCACTTTTTGTGAAAGTTATTTATAAGTACAGCTACGAAGGCTATAAAATCTATATATGTCTTTTTTCATTTTTTTTTAATTTTTAATTTTAAATTTTTTTTAATTTTTTTTTGTTTTAAATTTTTAATTTTAATAATTTTTTTTTTTTTTTTAAATTTTTCTTAATTTTTTTTTTTTTTTTTGTCCACACTTATATTATCAGTGCTAAATAGTTTTAGAATGTTTCACGAACTTATTTTCAATATATGGAACCCCAAATGTAAAATTAAACACATAGTTAGAAACAGTAACCTCAACATCCTATCATAACTTTTCAGCGCAAACACACAAAAGTACAATATATGTTTTTAAACATGTTACATGCTAACAAATAAAATCTATTGTTAAAAACATTGCGACACAACTAGGTTTATGATAAGGCTAGTAGTTTAATTATGGTCCGTAGGACATATAGTCAGTAACATCACAAAAAAAAAATATATATATATATATATATATAACTAATACCTTCACATTAAGGGGTTAAAGAAAACAAATACCTACATATATCATCAGTATAGACACTAATTGCAGGCACAATGTGATTATGCTTTTTGAAGTTTTGCATATATGTATAATGCTATAACATTATAATGCATAATTTCCCAATTCTGGTTATCCATCTTAACATCTATGCATATATCAACAAAATGTATAAAACTGAAAGAAGTTGAAAAACATACTAGTTGTTTAATGACAAATTACCTAAATGCCAACTTCCAAAATGGAGGATGTAACCACAAACCTGGCAGAAACTCATCAATGGATTGTTTAAAAGGACTCTTGGACATGCGCACTAACATTCCTTGACAAAGCATACCAGCGAAACGTACGTCGGAACTGAACTGTTCTATATTGAGTTTTATTGCATCTCTACACTAGCCAGGACACCTGGGGGCTTAGCGCTATTGTCTTGCTACTAAAAAGGTTTTGGCTTCAGCGGTCACACTCCTGCTGATCCATTTACCTCTTTGCAAGTTTGGCGATTTGAAGCATTTGTTACAGCATATCTGCTTTTGTACCCTTACATTGTGGTGTTATCAAGGCTTATGTGACGCTTTTATATATTTTAAAATAAATTTGTATCCAAGTTTTGCCTAGTGTACTGTTTTCCCATCAGTATAAAGTGGGAGTGCGCATATCCTTGAGCTTAGTGGAAAGCTCCAACAAATGTGAGTAGTCATTTGTTACAAAACAACTACTTCCTCAAAGTGCCATTACAGATTCACACTATGTTGCAATTTTCTGTTTCCTTTTTTATGGGATCTCACTGAGGAATGCTAACAAGCTGAAAAACTCATCCAGAGGACACAGACATATCCTTGATTCAGAACTTTATTTGGTTTTCCTTTTATGATTTTTGTTATCACATTTATTTCACATTTTTTTCTTTGTGATATTCGGTATATTTATTGTACATTTATTATAGTAGCGGTGTGGTCCGGTCGGCAGATTAGGGGTTAATTATTGTAGGTAGGTGGAGTCGACATTGGGGGCGGCAGATTAGAGGTTAATAAATATAATATAGGGGTCGGCTGTGTTAGGGGCAGCAGATTAGGGGTACATAGGTATAATGTAGGTTGCGGCGGTGTACGGAGCAGCAGATTAGGAGTTAAAAAAAATAGGGGTTTAGGGGTACATAGGTAGTTTATGGGTGTTAGTGTACTTTAGAGCACAGTAGTTAAGAGCTTTATAAACCGGCGTTAGCCCAGAAAGCTCTTAACTACTGACTTTTTTTTGCGGCTGGAGTTTTGTCGTTAGATTTCTAACGCTCACTTCAGCCAAGACTCGAAATACCGGCGTTAGAAAGATCCCATTGAAAAGATAGGATACGCAAATGGCGTAGGGGGATCTGCGGTATGGAAGAGTCGCGGCTGTAAAGTGAGCGTTAGACCCTTTCCTGACTGACTCCAAATACCAGCGGGCAGTAAAAACCAGCGTTAGGAGCCTCTAACGCTGGTTTTGACGGCTACCACCAAACTCTAAATCTAGGCCTTAGTTTTTTTTATTTTTTAAGTAATGTTAGGTTTTTTATTTTAATTGGAATTTAGAATTATTTTTATTTATGTAATGGGGTTAATTTAGGGGGTGTTAGGTTAGGGGGCTTAGTGATTAATTATTTGCGTTGTGGGGTTTGGTGGTTTAGGGGTTAATAGATTTATTAGGTTAATTGAGATGTGGGTTAATGGCGGATTAGGGGTTAATAGTTTAAATAGATAGTTTGCGTTGTGGGGGCGTTGCGGAATAGGGGTTAATAGAGTAAATAGCTAGTTTGCATTGTGGGGGCACTGCGGATAAGGGGTTAATAGATTTAATAGATAGTTTCCGTTGTGGGGGCATTGTGGATTAGGGGTTAATAGATTAAATAGATAGTTTGCATTGTGGGGCATTGCGGATTAGGGGTTAATAGATTTAATACATAGTTTGCATTGTGTGGCATGGCGGTTTAGAGGTTAATACATTTATTATAAGTTGCGATGTGGGGGGGATGGCGGATAGAGGAGTTTTGAGGTGTCGGGTTAGACTTCAATGGGAAAATGGTCTCAAAGAGCACCTTTTCCTGTTTTACACCTAGTTGAGCTGGGTGTAATTTTTGTTAGTGCATCGGCAAGCTCCGATAGTGTATTAACGGTTTGCACGGGCATTAGAAACTGGGTATAATTTAAAGATTAGCGGCTTCCTATACTTTGTATGGGACACGATAATGTTATTGGCAGCCATAAATTTTACATATGCCTTTTGGCCACAAAACTAGGTTAATTTTTAAATAGTTGAAAACCTTATTATGTGATATATGTATGAACGCAAAGCATATGATGTCATATCACATTAGAAGACAATAGAGATGTGCATTAGTTTTCGTTCGACCATACATTCATACCTAAAATCCAATTTTCGTTTTCATAGACGAAAACAAAAATCCGAATGAATGCACCAAGAAAAACCAAAGAAAATGAAAAAATACTGACGAAATTCGTCAATATTTGTTTCCTTTAAATTGATTTTAAAGCTTAAAGGGACATTCAACACCAGAATTTTTGTTGTTTTAAAAGTTAGATAATCCCTTAGTTACCAATTCCCCAGTTTTGCACAACCAACACAGTTATAATTATACACATTTTACCTCCATAATTACCTTGTATCTAAGCCTCAGCAGACTGCCCTCTTATTTCAGTTCTTTTGACAGACTTGCATTTTAGCCAATCAGAGCTGTCTCCATGGTAAATTCACGTGCATGAGCTCAATGTTATCTATATGAAACAAGTAAACTAATGCCCTCTAGTGGTGAACAACTATCAAAATGCATTTAGATTAGAGGCAGCCTTCAAGGTTTAAGAAATTAGCATATGAAACTCCTAGGTTTAGCTTTCAACTAAGAATACCAAGAGAACAAAGCAAAGTTGGTGATAAAAGTAAATTGGAAAGTTGTTTAAAATTACATACCCTATTTGAAACATGAAAGGTTTTTTTGGACTTGACTGTCCCTTTAATATTAACCTTAATGCACTCTGGAGAGCCTGCTAACCCTCTTCTTGCCAGGTCCCTGGCCACGCAAATAGGAGGATTAGAGCGATTGGCACCCAGGACCTGCACTAATTTTAGTGCAGGTCCTAAGCACGGCCAGGGCTCTGGCAAGTAAAGGACCAGATTAGCAAGCTCTCCAGAGTAGGTTAGGGTAAGTATATAGCTACATGTGAACTTTTCACCTATAGCTTCCAAACATTTACATTAGTTTTAAGAAAAAAGGAATGAAAATGTTTAACAAAAATTAAAATTTTTGTTTTGTTTTAAATGAAAGGAAAACTGAATAGTGCAGGGAATGAATATTCGGGGAAAACTATTTTTTTTTCTTCACAGATAGTAGACAACCTTATTTTATTATATTTATAGGTAGCATTAAATTGTATACTAGATGTAAGCATGTAATACAAATTCCTTTATGAATAGGTGAACACTACAACATTCAAATTTGTGAACAATATTTTAAAATTAAAAACATAATTTATGTAAGAACTTACCTGATAAATTCCTTTCTTTCATATTAGCAAGAGTCCATGAGCTAGTGACGTATGGGATATACATTCCTACCAGGAGGGGCAAAGTTTCCCAAACCTTAAAATGCATATAAATACACCCCTCACCACACACACAATTCAGTTTAACGAATAGCCAAGAAGTGGGGTGATAAAAAAGGAGCGAAAGCATCAAAAATTTTTAAAGAATTGGAATAATTGTGCTTTATACAAAAAAATAATAACCACCACAAAAAAAGGGTGGGTCTCATGGACTCTTGCTAATATGAAAGAAAGGAATTTATCAGGTAAGTTCTTACATAAATTATGTTTTCTTTCATGTAATTAGCAAGAGTCCATGAGCTAGTGACGTATGGGATAGTAGATACCCAAGATGTGGAACTTCCACGCAAGAGTCACTAGAGAGGGAGGGATAAAATAAAGACAGCCAATTCCGCTGAAAAAAAGAATCCACAACCCAAATCAAAAAGTTTTAATCTTATAATGAAAAAAACTGAAATCATAAGCAGACGAATCAAACAGAAACAGCTGCCTGAAGTACTTTTCTACCAAAAACTGCTTCAGAAGAAGAAAACACATCAAAATGGTAGAATTTAGTAAAAGTATGCAAAGAAGACCAAGTTGCTGCTTTGCAAATCTGATCAACAGAAGCTTCATTCCTAAAAGCCCAGGAAGTAGAGACTGACCTAGAAGAATGAGCTGTAATCCTTTGAGGTGGGGACTTACCCGACTCCACATAAGCATGATGAATCAAAGACTTTAACCAAGACGCAAAAGAAATGGCAGAAGCCTTCTGACCTTTCCTGGAACCAGAAAAGATAACAAATAGACTAGAAGTCTTTCTAAAACCTTTAGTAGCTTCAACATAATATTTTAAAGCTCTAACTACATCCAACGAATGTAATGACCTTTCCTTAGAATTCTTAGGATTAGGACATAATGAAAGGACAACAATTTCTCTACTAATGTTGTTAGAATTCACAACCTTAGGCAAAAATTGAAATGAAGTCCGCAACACCGCCTTATCCTGATGAAAAATCAGAAAAGGAGATTCACAAGAAAGAGCAGATAACTCAGAGACTCTTCTGGCAGAAGAGATAGCTAAAATGAACAATACTTTCCAGGAAAGTAATTTAATGTCCAGAGAATGCATAGGCTCAAACGGAGGAGCCTGTAAAGCTGACAAAACCAAATTAAGACTCCAAGGAGGAGAGATTGGCTTAATGACAGGTTTGATACGTACCAAAGCCTGTACAAAACAACGAATATCAGGAAGATGAGCAATCTTTCTGTGAAAAAGAACAGAAAGAGCAGATATTTGTCCTTTCAAGGAATTTGCAGACAAACCTTTATCCAAACCATCCTGAAGAAATTGTAAAATTCTAGGAATTCTGAAAGAATGCCATGAGAATTTATGAGAACACCAAGAGATGTAAGTCTTCCAAACCCGATAATAAATCTTTCTAGAGACAGATTTTCGAGCTTGTAACATAGTATTAATTACTGAGTCAGAGAAACCTCTATGACTAAGAATTAAGCGTTCAATTTCCATACCTTCAAATTTAATGATTTGAGATCCTGATGGAAAAAAGGACCTTGAGATAGAAGGTCTGGTCTTAACGGAAGTGTCCAAGGTTGGCAACTGGCCATCCGAACGAGATCCGCAAACCGAAACCTGTGTGGCCATGCTGGAGCCACCAACAGTACACATGAGCGCTCCATTAGAATTTTGGAGATTACTTTCGGAAGAAGAACTAGAGGCGGAAAGATATAAGCAGGATGATAATTCCAAGGAATTGATAACGCATCCACTGCTTCCGCCTGAGGATCCCGAGATCTGGATAGATACCTGGGAAGTTTCTTGTTCAGATGAGAGGCCATCAGATCTATTTCTGGGAGACCCCAGATTTGCACAATCTGTAGAAAAACCTCTGGATGAAGAGACCATTCGCCCGGATGTAACGTCTGGCGACTGTGATAATCCGCTTCCCAATAGTCTACACCTGGGATGTGAACCGCAGAAATTAGACAGGAGCTGGATTCCACCCATACCAGTATACGAGATACTTCTCTCATAGCTTGAGGACTGTGAGTCCCACCTTGATGATTGACATATGCCACGGTCGTGACATTGTCTGTTTGAAAACAAATAAACGATTCTCTCTTTAGAAGAGGCCAGAACTGAAGAGCTCTGAAAATCGCACGGAGTTCCAAAATGTTGATTGGTAATCTCGCCTCCTGAGATTCCCAAACCCCCTGCGCCGTCAGAGATCCCCATACAGCTCCCCAACCTGAAAGGCTCGCATCTGTTGAGATCACAGTCCAGGTTGGATGAACAAAAGAGGCCCCTTGAATTAAACAATGGTGATCCATCAACCAAGTTAGAGATGATCGAACATTGGGATTTAAGGATATTTTTTGCGATATCCTTGTATAATCCCTGCACCACTGGTTCAGCATACAAAGCTGAAGTGGTCTCGTATGAAAATGAGCAAAAGGGATCGCGTCCGAAGCAGCAGTCATGAGACCTAAAATCTCCATGCATAATGCTACCAAAGGGAACAATTGAGACTGAAGGTTTCGACAGGCTGAAACCAATTTCAGATGTCTCTTTTCTGTCAGAGACAGAGTCATGGACACTGAATCTATTTGGAAACCTAAAAAGGTTACTCTTGTCTGAGGAATCAAAGAACTTTTTGGTAAATTGATCCTCCAACCATGTCTTTGAAGAAACAACACAAGTTGATTCATGTGAGATTCTGCAGAATGTAAAGACTGAGCAAGTACCAAGATATCGTCCAAATAAGGAAATACCACAATACCCTGTTCTCTGATTACAGAGAGAAGTGCACCTAGAACCTTCAAAAAGATCCTTGGCGCAGTTGCTAGACCGAATGGAAGGGCAATAAACTGGTAATGCTTGTCTAGAAAAGAGAATCTCAGAAACTGGTGGTGATCTGAGTGAATAGGAATATGCAGGTATGCATCCTGTAAGTCTATTGTTGACATATAATGCCCTTGCTGAACAAAAGGCAGAATAGTTCTTATAGTCACCATTTTGAATGTTGGTATCCTTACATATCGGTTCAATATTTTTAAATCCAGAACTGGTCTGAAAGAATTCTCTTTCTTTGGCACAATGAATAGCTTTGAATAAAACCCCAGACCCTGTTCCAGAACTGGAACTGGCATAATTACCCCAGCTAACTCTAGGTCTGAAACACATTTCAGAAATGACTGAGCCTTCACTGGGTTTACCGGAATGCGTGAGAGAAAAAATCTTCTCACAGGTGGTCTTACCTTGAAACCTATTCTGTACCCTAGAGAAACAATGTTCTGAATCCAAAGATTGTGAATCGAATTGCTCAAAACATCTTTGAAAAATCTTAACCTGCCCCCTACCAGCTGCACTGGAATGAGGGCCGCACCATCATGCGGATTTAGGAGCAGGTTTTGACTTTCTGAAAGGCTTGGATTTATTCCAGACTGGATTAGGTTTCCAACCGGAAACCGTTCCTTTAGGAGAAGGGTCAGGCTTTTGCTCTCTATTTTGACGAAAGGAACGAAAACGATTAGCAGCCCTAAAATTACTTTTGGATTTTTTGCCCTGGGGCAAAAAGGCACCTTTCCCTCCAGTAACAGTTGAAATTATCGAATCCAACTGAGACCCAAACAACTTATTACCTTGGAAGGAGAGAGAAAGCAAAGTTGACTTAGAAGTCATATCTACATTCCAAGATTTAAGCCATAAAGCTCTTCTGGCTAAAATAGCTAAAGACATATACCTGACATCAATTCTAATGATATCAAAAATGGCATCACAGACAAAGTTATTAGCATGTTGAAGAAGTTTAACAATGCTATATGCATTATGATCTGTTACTTGTTGCGCTAAAGTCTCAAACCAAAAAGTTGAAGCTGCAGCAACATCAGCCAAAGATATAGCAGGTTTGAGTAAATTGCCTGAACATAAATAAGCTTTTCTTAAAAAAGATTCAATCTTTCTATCCAAAGGATCTTGAAACGAAGTGCTATCTGCCGTAGGAATAGCAGTACGTTTAGCAAGGGTAGAGATAGCTCCATCGACTTTAGGGATTTTATCCCAAAACTCTAATCTATCAGATGGCACAGGGTACAATTTCTTAAACCTTGGAGAAGAAGTAAATGAAGTACCCAAACTATCCCATTCCCTAGCAATCACATCTCAGATAGCATCAGGAACGGGAAAAACTTTCGTAATTAACACATGAGGCTTATACACCGAATTTAAACGTTTAGCAGTTTTAGTATCAGGAGGACTGGATTCCTCCATATCTAATGCAATCAAAACTTCTTTTAGTAATGAACGAATAAACTCCATTTTAAATAAATATGAGGATTTATCAGAATCAATATCTGTAATAGAATCTTCTGATCCAGAAAAAAACTCATCAGAATCAGATAAGTCAGAATGATGACGGTCACCAACAAACTCATCTGAGATGTGAGAAGTCTTGAAAGACCTTTTACGTTTATTGGAAGGAGGAATAACAGACAGAGCCTTCCTAATAGATTTAGAAACAAATTATTTTACATTAACAGGAACATCCTGAACATTAGATGTTGAAGGAACAACAACAGGTAAAGGATTATTACTAATGGAGACACAATCAGCATTGGAAAGTTTATCATGGCAGCTTTCACAAACTACAGCTGGAGGAACAGATACCACAAGTTTACAACATATGCACTTAACTTTGGTAGGACCAGCATCAGGCAACGTCTGTTCATTAGTAGATTTTGATCCAGGGTCGGGATGAGACATCTTGCAATATGTAATAGAAAAAGCAACATATAAAGCAAAATTATCAAATTCCTTAAATGACAGTTTCAGGAATGGGGAAGAATGCAAAAAAAAAAAAATAAGCTTCTAGCAACCAGAAGCAATGAAGAGAAATGTTTAAATAATGTGAGCAAAAGAGACGCCCCATTTTTTTGGCGCAAAAAAATGTCTAAATACGCATGCGTAATAGAATACAACTTCCGGTAAAAAATTACTGCGCCGGAAGTGCCGAAATTTTTTAGCGCCAAAAAAAGAACGCGCCAAAAATTATCGAAATTAAAAGGAACATTTCCCGCCCCCGCGAGCTTAACAGCACCCAGGAAAAAATGGCCAAATTAAAAAATTTTCAAGGTAAGAAAAAATAATTAAATGCATTATTCCAATAATGAAACTGACAGTTTGAAAATAAGGAATACCGTTTATCCTGAATCAAGGCAAATATAAGTTTATAGACATATATTTAGAACTTTACATATAAAGTGCCCAACCATAGCGCAGAGTGTCACAAAGAATAAGACATACTTACCCCAGGACACTCCTCCACATAAAGCGGATAGCCAAACCAGTACTGAAACGAGAATCAGTAGAGGTAATGGTATATAAGAGTATATCGTCGATCTGAAAAGGGAGGTAGGAGAAGAAATCTCTACGACCGATAACAGAGAGCCTATGAAAAAGATCCCCTAGCGGTAGACCATTGTTCTCGAATAGGCAATACTCTTTTCACATCCCTCTGACATTCGCTGCACTCTGAGCAGAAAACCGGGCTTCAACCTGTTGTGAAGCGCATATCAACGTAGAATCTAAGCACAAATTTACTTCAACTTTGCCCCTCCTGGTAGGAATGTATATCCCATACGTCACTAGCTCATGGACTCTTGCTAATTACATGAAAGAAATAATGTATTATTATCCATAGCATAATTTGTAAAATGTGTATATATTTGTTAAGGTCACTATAATGATAATTAAGGTGCACGTTGTGTAGATATTTCACTATTTCTATTGTGTAGTTCAATTTCTGAAAATGATGTAAAAAATATTGACCTTGATTAAAGTCTATGGAGATTTTTTTGTTAGCACCAGTTTTTATTATTTTAAAACAAATTTATTATATATGGTATTTATTATTTACCTTCAAGGACCTCGGTGGGATTTACACGTGTGTCCATGGTTCCTACACAACCTTGAACAGCAGTTTTTTTGAGAGTACATTACACATCTTCCATTTGGGCTTACTTGGTCCACCACCTGTACCACGGGTATAGTCTGCTTGCTTTGCCATATTTGCCTTTACTTCTTTCTGGTAGTAGCGGTATCTGTGTTTACTATTGACCAATGATCTTTTATGGGCTAAGAAGTTGACAGCATTGTGGATCTTCTACAAAATCCTTTTTCAGAGGCTAGACCTAATGTAGGGATTCTTCAATTGAGGCACTCTCTCCAAATAGGCATCAACAACAGCCTCATGTTCCTTCTCTGAGTACCACTCCTCCCTTAGCCTACCCCTACACCTGAGGGTCAGCAGACCCCTCCTGTGATCAGGGACCAGCCCTCTCTCCATGATCTATCCCTGCAGACTGTGACTGGCCATCTGCAACCCACCCTCACTTGTCACAAACTGCCCCACTCTACCTGCTCTGAATTTACCTGCCTGTGCCTGCTGTCGTTTCCCATCTTCACTCTCTCACTCCCTTTCCTTCCCTCCATTTCCAGGCCTTAAGGGGTTAACAATATTATATTGATATGTTTTATTAAATAGTGTATATATGATTGTTATAGTTTATTTTAATATGTTTTTGATGTGTTATGTGAATTATTTTTTAACCTGTACACTTTACTTCAGGTCCCAAGTTGAGCTAAATATTCTCAAGCAGTTTTGTCTTGCGTTTGAGCGCAACCTATAACTTAACCTATAATTTGAGCGCTATTTAACATGGTTGCTATATCCATTGAAAGTATAGTTTGCACTAGAGTGATGTTAACTGCTCAACCCTTCTCTGGTAAATGGGATTTACCATGGACTTGCGATATTACTTATGTCCCACACTATAATTAGCATGTAATCTGGCCTTAAATGTATAAACACATCTACAATGATTATCTTATGAAGGTCAAAAACTGTTCCTAGTAATGTGACCTAATAGTGCATCTGTCTCACTATGCACAATACTTGTAGTGCTTCTGGGGACAAATAAGAGATAATGGTATATACCTACCACAGCTGCATCAACCTCCCAAAAACAAATCTATGGCTATATGTTTTTATGTATTGTTTTAATGTAGTTATTAAATATACATTTTTGTATAAGCTAAATGTGCAAAAATATCTTTGTAGAATCAGCATCCTCATGTCATGGGAATCCCATACATGTCCCTATATCCCTAATGTACTGAATATTTATGTTGTACTTAGAATATTTTCCACTTTTTAGATTTACCCAGGCGGCTAAATTGTAGTTTACTGCTTAGTTTTAAAACAAAATGCAACGTATGTAAAATACAGTAGAGATGAGATATTTTTTATAATTATTACTGAGTTAATTGAGATAGCACATTCTCCAATTAACACAAATGTTGTAAAATATGGTCATTTATTAATATACTCATTAGGGAACAGTCACACAGGGATGGGGTTTAAAGCTGTTTCTTTCTTTACATTTGTGTTTTAATTGCTCACTATGAGCCTGTGTGTACTATGTATGCATTAGACATGTGCATTTGTATATTTAGTTACTATCAAATGTGGTAGAAGACAGCTCTTTTCGGAGAAGGTTTTCTTCTTGCGAAAGTGCAACACTCTAAGATTTGAATTTGTAAAGATCAGAGTGTGTTGCACTGTCATAGGAAGAAATCCGGATCTGAAAAGAGCTGAACCCTGCGAGCGGCTACTTTCTTCGTATATTAACTAAATATACATGTCTATGTCTTGTACACATACTTTTATTTATCCTGAGGTGAGTGCCTCTAGTGTTTGCAGACTTGCTCATTTGAGCCAGCAACTTATTTTTATGCTTTCTAAATCCCAGACTAAAATGATGAACAACTGCGACTTACAGTTTGCAATGAAATGAGGACGGGGTCACAACATGTAAACCTTGTTGCAATATGTTTGGTGAAACTAATAACCTTTTTTTTTTACATTTTGAAAATGTTCTTGTAATAATTGCCTAGATTACAAGTGGAGTGCAAAAATATTAAGGATATTGAGTGCTATCATTGCTCATGTTTAATCAAAAGCACTTTTTCTTGAGCTTACAAGTTGAAAGTAACATGGCAGCAGCACTCAAGTGTAAACCTCGGCACACTGACATCTGGAGGTCAGATAGCACAACCAAGCTAATTCCCTCACCTAATAGATTTCTATTGGAAGCACTACAAAATGCAGGTCCTGGCTTTTGGTGGAGCACTAACTTGAAGGTGCGCTATGTGAAGCTGAATTAAAAAATAAAAGAAATAGTTTTGTTTGTCACACAGTATAAAATTAGATTTTAATATATACAGTATATGCATAAAAATAATAATATTTCATGTTTTCAGCTACATGACTGCAAAGGGCTACAATGTATATGTATTCATCAGACTGGTTGGTCTGATGAAGGGATGAACACCCCGAAACGTCACTGTAAATAAAATTGTGTTGTACACTTGATAAGACCAGAGAGTGCTCTATCTACTACTCTTAGCACCCTGGCATATGAAGCTTGGTAGTTGGAGTGCATCTATCTCTACATGTTTATATATATATATATATATATATATATATATATATATATATATAAATGTATTTATGCGTTTTACTGTATATATACTGTACATATTTAACATTCCAATCTTCGTCACTTACATGATAACATCCTTTTTATTGTAAATACATATTTCTATAAATATATATATAGATTATATATATCTTTTCATACATATATCTACATAATATCTATTCCTATAGATATATAGGTATAGATATGTATTTTAAACTAATAACCAAATAAAGTGCCGGGCATGGAAGAGGCTTTAATAGGGATTTTAACACAAACAGTCTAAATATCAGGAACTGACTATATAAATCCTACTGTGTAGGTGTAATTGTTGAGGATAACTGAATAGTCCGGATCACTCGATGGGCAGTCACAGAAAAAGGAATGTGCCTCTTTGGCTGCGGTATCTGCAGCTTACAAAACTATTTTCACTAAAGAAGCTGCCAGCCTATGACGATGGTGTCTGCCCCGTCCGGTATGACTCTGTCAATAAACCCAGTTGCCAGCATGGAAGATAAACTCCTTTCACGGACCGGGAGGTCCAGATGGAAACATTGCACCAGTGTGCTGTTCCGGTACCTCCGCTCACAGCGCGAAAACCGGAAGTTCCACTTTCACCATGTAGATCCGTGTAGGACGCTGGGAGGCTGGGAATCGTGAATCACTGGCTATACAGGTATCCAACAACAGCGGTAACAAATGTTCCGATAGAGCCAAACAGATGGCTATCACTGTGAAGGTTGTGCTGCTCCAATAGGCGTAGTAAACTCCAACCAAAAAAAAGAGAGAGTTGAAACAGCAAGCATATATATAAAACATAAAACAGGTACAAGAACATAGAATAGTCTATTCTCGTTCTTGTACCTGTGTCCCTCCATGGACATTTTAACATTTTGCCAATAAATGTTATGTTTTATATATATGCTTGCGGTTTCAACCCTCTCTTTTTTTTGGTTGGAGATAGATATGTATTTTACATGAACAGTATCAACAAGTCTGTCCCTATAAGTGTAAATATGAGTTTGTAGGATAAACTTATGCTTATCCTAGGCATTTTTTTAAGTCACACACAGTGCTTGTCTTTATCACCTCTAATTGAATTTTATTATTTGAATCAACTACTCTTTCTGTGAAGAAATGCTTCTGCAAATTACACCTGAACCTGCTACCTTTTAGTTTGAGACCATAACCCCTTTTCTGATTTTACTATTTTTATTAAAAAAGAAAACTTCCATAAGTCCATTAATATATTTGAAGGTTTCTATCATTTTACCACTATGCATTTATTTATCTATGTACCATTTTAGTAGCCCTCCTTTGAACAGATTACAGTTTATTTACTGTATATCGTTCTGAAGATATGGCCTCTAGAACTACACACAGTACTCAAGACAATGCCTAATTAGGGATCTGTAAAATAGCATAAGAGCGAGCCTTACTTTTTCTAATGCAAATACCTCTACCTATACAACCAAGCATTCTACTGGTCTTACATGCTGCAATACTACATTGTTTACCAAAGTTCAAATCATATAAAAAGTAATAATTTAGCATGTTGTGATGTTAAACTTTAGATCCCATATTAATCAAACATTGAGTTCAAAATTACAACAATGTTTCAGGCTTATCAATGCCCTTAGTCATGCTAGCAAGTCACTTTTAAACTGAAGAAGCTGAAGGATTTTGATTTTTCATGTATCAGGCCTTTATCAAGACTTTGATAAAGGCCTGACCCCAGGCCGAAACACGTCGACATAAATGGTGAGATATTTTCTAATACTCTAAACCAGTATTTTATATTGTTCTTAGGATTGTTTTCTTTATTTTTTCCACAGGTTTTATTGCATTTTTTGGAATTTATGTTAAGCCTTTTTTCTAATCACATCACTCCCACTAAGGATGTATCACTCCATCTAACATTGGAACTGTTTTACAACACACTATCGTTTTTTGTGTGTTTTTTGTGCTTCATCTTTTACATTTTTATACACATTTTTTATCTTTTATATTTTCCACTTTGTCATTTTTGTCACATTTTTTGGATTTAACTCATTTTTGTATTTTTGATTTTCTTAATTGTGACTTTTGGATTTCATCACAATAGGATTATTTTTTCCACAGCACTTTTGAACACCCATTGACTCAGGATATATAGTTATTCATTTGGTTGTTTTGGACTTTTTCACTGGATTGTTCTACATCCGGCCACTGACCTTTGAACTTTCTAATAAGTATATACTGGTTTTTATAACAAACACGCCACATCCAATACTCCCCAATCTGACACCTCCTATGTTGAATTTTCATTGTTTTTAACATTAATACTGATTTTAACATTAATACTGTATTCATTGTTTTTAACATTAATACTGTATTCCTGAAACTGTTTTTAAATTTCTGTACACATGGATCCATGTTTGTAAATCATTTGTCCTACTTAATTGTTCATTATAGATTATGTATTAAATATATTTATAAATGTCTACATTTTAATCACTCTATATTTTATACTTTCCATTATTAGCCAATTGATCTCATCACCTCTGCCATTGGCGCTCACTCCTTACTCCTATTTTTGCACTTGTAAACTTTAGATTCCGGTCATTTGTCCAGTCCTCCAATTTTTTTTTAATTCAGTTCTCACTTGGGGTCTGATGATATAATGTTCTCCTCTCAGAGAAGATTATATAAAATGATCTTCCTGTACTGCAAGATCCCTCACAAGATTCTAAAATGGCAGATTGCAATATAGCACTGCATGACATTAGAATTCAGCTGCATTTACACTTTGTGCTTTGTATTTTACATCACTTTAGACTTCAGATTACATTTTATTTCATATCACCTTTGCATTTTCTATTTTGCATGTTAATTCATATAGATTCTGTGTACAGCAGTGTATTTAAGATTGTAATTTTATCAATTTTGATTATGCTTTGACAGTTTCTGTGTAGCTTTAACAAATTAGGATCACACTTTTTATATTTATGTGTATCTTTTACAAATTACATTGCACTTTGAATTTCTTCTATTTAAAATATTTATTTCGATGGTCCCGAATATCAAATATTCTCTAGTTAGGAGAGAAATTAAAATGCAGACTTAACAGGGGCTGAATTCTGTAAGAAAAAGGGTGAAACCTGGAAGTCCCAGAGAAATGACAGATGCCTTCCATAGAATGTAATGAGGCTATCTCGGATACAGAGTTTAACAGGGAAGAGTGAAGTTAACATGAGAACACATGGGACTGATATAAATGCTTTGTTTGCAGCAAAAAACAAATTAAACTGAAATATTTTTACAACAATTTAACTTTCTTTTGCCTCTAGTTTAGTGCATATTATTGTCAGTTAAATAAGTGTTTTTTGAATTTTGAGCAAACTTCACCTGCATACAGCTAGCAAGATAATTCAGTGAGACCAGCTTGTGTAAAATGCTTAGAGCATTTCATGAGAATTGTGAGATAGCTTCAGACATACCCTGTGAACTCCCCAGTTCAACCCAGAGAACTTCCCTGTCCCTCCAACTTTCTGAATCTGTAATTTGTGCAATATACACAGAAATATACAAAGTATGGTAGTAATTTGTTAAAGTAACACAGGAAGTTTCAAAACAATCATAATTTGTAAAATCACTGTTGGATCTAAATCTGAATGCATTGCAATATAAAAGAGAAAGTGCAATGCTTAAATGTAATAATACTAAAAGGATCGAATGTAAAGTGCAAAGTAATATAAAATACAAAGCACAAAGTATAAGTTTAACAAAACTCTCATGTCATGCATGCTATATTGCACTGGGCTCAGGACTGGCTCAACCATGACCCTAAGTGGGTCCTTTGGACCCAGGCAGCACTTGGCAGGGGGTGGCACTTCAATGACTGTGTCAGTTACTATCATACCAAGGCCACTCTTGTCTTCTGTTTTCTCTTGTGGGGAAGCCGCAGGTTTGCAGCAGCTTGATAGCATCATGCACAGGGGGAAGCACTTCATAGACTGAGTCACTCACTGTCATAATCAGACTGCATATAACCATATCATGTACAAAAGCACAGAGGTGACATTCAAGGTGAAGAAGCACATAACTTCCCTAACTTCTTTTCCATTTATTGCATAACTGTGCATAAGCAATGGTTGCATGCAGACAAGCTTAGCAAGGGGGCCAGGCTAGTCTATTGGGTTAAGATGTTATTCAGTGATGTTACTATTGGGGGCCATCATTTCATTTTCTGACCCAGGCAGCACAATGTCTTGAGTGAGCCCTGACTGGGCTTCTCTCCTTCACAAAACAGAAATGCAGAGAACACCCCTTAGACAAGTATAGCAAAATTTGCCTGTCTAGAAATTTGTGAGAGAATTCACAGTGCTAGGGGATCATTTTAGATAATCTTTATGCATTTTACATTATTTTATTTATTTATTAGACATTAAAATTAACCTACATCCCTCACCCCTGGTAGGTAGTTTAGCGCCAGAGTTTAGCTTTTGGTTGGTGTCAAATGCCATATCACTGGTAATCAGCAGAAAACACTTTGCAACCTAACTTTTATGCCTCTTTAACCCCTTAATGACCGGACCATTTTTCAATTTTCTTACCCTTAATGTCAATGGCTATTTTTACATTTCTGCAGTGTTTGTGTTTAGCTGTAATTTTCCTCTTACTCATTTACTGTACCCACACATATTATATACCGTTTTTCTCGCCATTAAATGGACTTTCTAAAGATACCATTATTTTCATCATATCTTATAATTTACTATAAAAAAAATATAAAATATGAGGAAAAAATTGAAAAAACACCCACTTTTTCTAACTTTGACCCCTAAAATCTGTTACACATCTACAACCACCAAAAAACACCCATTCTAAATAGTTTCTAAATTTTGTCCCGAGTTTAGAAATACCTAATGTTTACATGTTTTTTGCAAGTTATAGGGCAATAAGTACAAGTAGCACTTTGCTATTTCCAAACCACCTTTTTTCAAAATTAGCGCTTGTTGCATTGGAACACTGATATCTGTCAGGAATCCATGAATATCCCTTGACATGTATATATTTTTTTTTAGAAGACATCCCAAAGTATTGATATAGGCCCATTTTGTTATATTTCATGCCACCATTTCACCGCCAAATGCGATCAAATAAAAAAAATTGTTGACTTTTTCACTAATTTTTTCACAAACTTTAGGTTTTTCCCTTCCTTCAATTGCATCATCGTTTTTTTTTTTTTCAGGAGTGCATAAGTTGCGTGCGCGCGCACGCGCACGCACAAAAGTGGCCCTCTCTGCATCGGTGGGTAAAATATGGGATTGCAGTGATGGCTCAATGTTGAGGCATCACTACAATCCCTTGTAAGCAGCTGGAAGCGATCATGATCGCTTCCAGCACTTCAAAGAACAGAGGACGTACCAGGTACGTCAATTGTCATTAAGGGGAGCTTTTCCTATGACGTACCTGGTACGTCCTCTGTCATTAAGGGGTTAATCATTACATTTGGCCCATACTCACATCATGTCCTCCTAAGACTGCTATACACAAGTTGACAGAATTCTGTTTAGCTCTGTATGACAGAATCTAATTAGGAAAAATACTAATATATAAAATGTTTCCGTTTTCTAACTGCAGTGATTGTTTGTTCTCACAGTTGAATCTTTACATATGGCTTATTGCTCATCCTAATGTTTTTTTTAAGGCAGTGACCATCTGTGCTTTCCCAACACCCAGGAAAATAATTTTCTCAACTGAGCACAACATTGAATAGGAAATATTTTATTTACCTTGAAACTGTAAATGAACTAATAATGATTAAGTTTTGTGTTGATTATGCAATGGTCTTTTACACAAGGCGCATATTTAAAAATGCCATCTGGCATACAGCAACGCTATTAGAATAATATATTCAAAATGACTGAAATCATCTGAACATAAATTGTATAACTCATAGATTCCATGTTCTGTCATCAGTGAACCAAGTCATTTATTTTATTTGCGATGTTAAAATCTAAGTATTTGTCTAACAAGCCACAAATAGTACCAGTTGACGCCATTACTAGCAGAGAGACTAGAGCTGTCACACATGTGGAGAATCCTTTTAACCTAAAGAAAAAAAAATAAAAATAAAATATACATTACAAATCTGAAATTATGCAATATATGCCAAATACAAAATTACCATATACAGTATAGATATTCTATCAATAACAATATACTATCAAAAGAAAGAGAAAAGAAAAAAGGTAATAGATAAAAAAAATCTGTATAAGTATCAAAAAGCTATCTATCTATTACTCCATGCACCTAAATAGATCTTGGCCAAGGATATTATGAAGCTGGGAATGATCTATCAAATTCATAAGGGGTTTCCATTTTCCTTCAAAATCAATCTTGTTTCCTGCTATATTATAAACTAAATCATCCCTCTCTAATATCAGTTTATAGGTCAAAAAATACTTTAGCTGCTTAATAGTGAGAACTTTTTCCTGAATCTATAAATTAAAAATATTCTTACTAGCTAGTATTATTGTTATAATAATTAATTTATTTGTGTTCCTTCCATAGTCTAATTTATCTAAAAAGACTATATTCAAAATATTTCGATCAAGAAAAAAACAACGAGAGCTGAGCGAGTGAGAAAATGTATGTATCAAAATGGGCATACCGATATGTATCTAAGGTCTATGGATATATGTAACAAGCAGATGCAAATGGTTTTATACAGGTATTCTTAACACCAAGGTCGTTTCTAGAGAATCTGGCTCCCAGGGCAAAATTCCAAAATGCACCCCCCTCACAGATTCTAAAGTCCCCCTCCTAGACCTTGCATGTCATTCTGTCATTTAGAGGTCAGCTCCAAAGCAGCAGTGCACTACTGGGACCTAGCTGAACACATCTGGTGAGCAAATGACAAGAGACAAATGTGTGTTGCGGCCAACCACCAGTTAGCTCCTAGTAGTGCATTGCTGCGGCTAAGGATATGTACATATGCTTTTCAACAATGGATACCAAGAGAACAAGAATAATAGAATTGTCTTAACATTTTTTGGTGTATCCTAAATTATGAAAGTTTAACTTTCCTATCCCTTTAAATATGTCCTTTTTCTACTACAATGTTTTTTTCCAAATATATTGATATTATCTAAAAATATCTTTATATCTTTTACTAATTGCCATTATATTTATACTTTTCTCATAGCTATGCATATTTATTTGTTTAATGCATAACAATCCCTTTAAATTCTTATCCAATATGTATCTACAAAATATCCAGTAGACTTTAAAGTTGAACTTTGCAAAAAAGTCATCAGGTAAGATTTTCTAAAGGATTGCAATATGTCACTGGGTGTATTTGTATCATATTTATGGGTCTATTACAATTATTTAGAAAAGTTATAACAATTTTTATTTTATTTTTTACAAAATTTACTATTAAAGTCTATGAGATTTTTGCACATAAATAATTTGATAAAGAACTGTAATAGCTGTTTATTTTTCCAATATACTATACTAGACACGCAGTAATAGACAGAGACATGCACACACAGGCAGTAATAGACAGAGACATGCACACACAGGCAGTAATAGACAGAGACATGCACTCACAGTCAGAGACATGTATGTATTGGGTACTTGTAAAGCATGGCTAATCAACCATAAGGGTCTCAAGGCACTGCTCATTTTATCGACTTTGGAAGGATGAAAGGCTGAGTGGGCCTTGCCAGGGATCAAACCTGCAACCCTTGGGTTGCCACAGAGCTCAGCCACAGTGCATGCTGAGCTATCTGTCCGGCCTGCACTCACAGGCAGTAATAGACATTCATGCACACACAGGCACTAATAGACAGAGACATGCACACACACAAAAAGTGATAGATAGGCATACAAACACTTAGGCAGTAATAGCAGACACACACAGGCAGGGATAGATAGGCACACACACACTCAGTAATAGACAGAGACATGCACACACAGGCAGTAACAGACAGAGACATGCACTAACAGGCAGTAACAGACAGAGACATGCACTCACAGGCAGTAACAGACAGAGGCATGCACACACAGACAGTAATAGACAAAGACATTCACACACAGAAAGTAATAGGCAAAGACATGCACCCACAGGCAGTAATAGACAAAGACATGCACACACAGGCAGTAATAGACAGAGACATACACACATAGGCAGGGATAGATAGGCATACACACACAGGCAGGGATAGATAGGCATACACACACTCAGGCAGTAATAGCAGACACACACAGGCAGGGATAGATAGGCATAAAACCAGGGGCAGACTGAGACCAAGCAGGACCCCTGGGCAAAAGTGTAATGGGGCCCCCCACCCTCCTTTGCACCTCCTCCACCATATTGCCCCTCCCACCTCCTGCGCTCCTACCACCCAGCCTCATATGCCCCTCCCCTGCCATGTTTTTAATTTCCATATAAAGAGAGACAATTGTTTTCATTAAATATTTTACAATATGCCTATGTGCACTAGAATATACCTATATGCACTACAATATACCTATTTGCACTACAATATGCCTATGTGCACTAGAATATACCTATATGCACTACAAGATACCTATATGCACTACAATATGCCTATGTGCACAACAATATGCCTATATGCACAATAATATGTCTATGTGCACAACAATATGCCTATATGCACTATAATATACCTATATATGCATGCACTATAATATGCCTATGTGCACTACAATATGCCTATGTGCCCTACAATATGCATATATGCACTACAATATACCTATATGCACTACAATATGCCTATGTGCACAACAATATACCTATATGCACTACAATATACCTATTTATGCACTACAATATACCTATGTGCACTACAATATGCTTATGTGCCCTACAATATGCCTATGTTCCCTATAATGTACCTATATGCACTACAATATACCTATATATGCACTACAATATGTTTATGTGCACAACAATGTGCCTATATGCACTACAATATACCTATATATGCACTACAATATGCCTATGTGCACTACAATATACCTATGTTCGCTACAATATACCTATTACTCTGGCCTAGATGTAACATAAAATTTACATAGTTTATAGTACAGATGTTGTAAAGCAACAATTTGTTATCTAATACTGAGCTAAAACACTTTAGAAATGTCATGGTCATACTTTGCAAATTCTGAACTATTAAAGGAATACTATAACTATACCCATATTTTTTTTTTTTTTTCATGATTCAGATTAGCAACCTTTTAATTCACTCCTATTATCAAATTTTCTTTGTTCTCTTGCTATCTCTATTTAAAAAATACAGGAATCTAAGCTAAGGAGCCTGTTGCGCTTGCTGATTGGTGGCTAAATGTACCCACCAATCAACAAGCGCATTCCTTAGCTTCAATTCCCGTATTTTCAAATAAAGATAGCAAGAGAACGAAGAAAATGTGATAATAGGAGTAATGTAAATTTCAAAGTTGCTTAAAATTGCATGCTCTATCTGAATAATGAAAGAAAATATTTGGAATATATCATATAATGAAATATCGACTTACTAGCTAACATGCAGGAGGCCACAGTCACTCCAATACAATTTAATGGCTTTTGTGTACCATTAATAATTAAATAATATTATCATAATGTTTTTCTTTTCCAAATATTTGTAAATATTCAGAGTTGACTGTGGGGGTGGCAAAATGTGAAGGGGGCAGAGGGGGAGACAAGAGTAAGTGACCTTTGGAGGTAGGCTAGCAGAAGGGGGTACTGTAACTGTAATGGTAAGGGAGGGCAGAATGTGACTTAATTAAGGAAGAAATAAGGCAGGAGGTGGTGGCCATGAGGGTAACAAAGCAAAAGATGATGTGTGTGTAAATGTGACTTTAATATTCCTTTAATAGGAAGCAGGAAAAACAGCCTTGAGACATGTTGTACAGATGACAATGCTCAGTGTGCACCACTGACCCTCAGCAGAACCAACCCCATACTTACTGTTCTGCACACTGTAGCTTATTAGTGTAGATAACCTTCTAGCTGGTGCACATGGTTATGGTAGCAGCTCAGTATAATGACCTGAATACACATGTGGTTAGTGGGTTCTATGTGTGACAGTCAGCACCCCCTGTAACCTGTAATCAGCCTCAACTGTCAGTGTGTACTTACAACATACTTGAGAGTGCAACCGCTATTGTAGCCCCTCCCCCCACCACAGTAGCTCTGCCCTTACCGCCATAGTCCCGCCCCTCCCCACACCGCCGCCCGGTAATAAATAATTTTTCTTTTCTTTTTTTTTAAACTGGCTTACACTTTTTTTTTTTTCAAAAAAACTGCCTTCTGCAAATTAGGTGCTCTCTGGGCTGTTGCGCCCACCCCAAAGGCCGGCCCCTGTCTGTATGAGAAAAAAAAGAATTGAGAAGCAAAATATATCTGAGATGGGGATAATGCTTAAGTAAGTAAGTTGCTTAACTTGCTTACCTCTCACTCCGGATAGCTCCTTCTCTCGCTAACTAAGTCAGTCTCAGTCCTCCTTCAGCAGTCAGCTTCACGTGGCCATACACAACGCTACTTCTGCAGTGCTGCCAACGGCAAAGTTAAAATTGTGTGCTCACGTCCGGTGGTGGGTGGAGCTAGGAGGCAGAGCCACAGGGTATTGGAATTGGGTAAATAACAATATGTGGATCGGACCCTGAAGTCATCCGAAGAACCCGGTCCACTGTCCACATATTGCAGGTGCAGGGCTTTACTTCTGTCTCCTGTCTGCCAGTGCCAGAGTTCCACTTCCAGTCCAGACTGCCAGCCCAGGACTTGAAGTTGAACAGTGAACAGTGTCACTCACTAGGAGGTAGTAGTAGTACTAAATACCTTATCAACGGCAGCTCCATCCTTCTCCAACTAAGTCTCCTCCAGGCTCCAGCCACGCCCACACTGAGTGATAAAATGATTTTGGACCCCCACCACCAGTACAATAAACAAATCCAACCAAAGCCATCAAATTTTTTTTTTTTTATAAATTTAAATTCTGCTGCTATGATGCATGGTGACTCAGGATGGGGCACCTTAAGATGTGCCAGGCCGTCGGGCAAGGGCCGATTTGCCTGACTTGTCAGTCCGCCTCTGCATAAAACATCTCCTCTTTAGTGACACAGATCAGTGAGATAGGAGACTGCTTTCCTCAGAGTGATTCCTCTCCTTTTTACTTTCAGTTTTAGCTCTAAGTAGTTATTCAGTCTTAACACACCCCCACTGTGATCTTGTTGCTCCATTAGTATGATTGACATCCAATGCAGCCAATTAACATAACAGCTTCCTTTCAAATATATATATATATATATATATATATATAAAAACATGTGATCTGTGTATTTTAACATTTGCTATACCAGTAGTTTTTCAAGCAAGCACTGCCACTTTAACACATTTAAAAAAATAAATATATATATATATATATATTTTTTAAAGTGATCCTCACTGCTCCCTAATGTGCCCTGGGCCACTGCCCAGTCTGCCCACCCCTAGAAACGACCCTGCTTAACACAATATTCCTAACACAAAATGCTGATAATATTCAAAACACTCCAAGACCAAATATCAGATAATATCAAATGAGTGTGATCTAAAAAGTTCTGTATACAAAAAGGAGAAAAGGGAACTGGGTAATGTATACTTGTAATACAAGGAAAGTCCTTGGACTCTTTTTTTCCTCCTTTCTTCCTTCTTTTTAGGCTCCTTTAAAGATGCACAATCCAGATGCAACTCCTCTCTTACTTCCCAATAAAGTAATCAGAATCCTAGATGAACAAAACAGAGAGCGCTTCATGTGCATATAAGTTTTAAGGATAAAACAATTATTTAAAAATTTGTGGGTTGAAACATTAATTCAAAGCCCCAATAAAATGCAACGCGTTTCTCCACTGGCACGGTGGTTTCCTTAGGCATAAAAAAGTAATGCCTGAGGAAACTGCTGTGCCAGTGGAGAAACACATTGTATTTTATTGGGGCTCTGAATGAATGTTTCAACCCACAAAATTTTAAATAATTGTTTTATCCTTAAAACAGTTTTATATATTAAAAAACTTAAATTATGCTTACCTGATAAGTTTCTTTTCTTTAGATGGAAAGACTACAGAGCTGCATTAATTACTTTTGGGAAATAAGAACCTGCCCACCAGGAGGAGGCAAAGACACAGCCAAAGGCTTAAATACTCCTCCCACTTCCCTCATCCTCCAGTCATTCTGCCAAGGGACAAGGAACAGTAGAAGAAATACCAGGGTGAAAAGGTGCCAGAAGAATAAAAAATAAGAGATGCCCCACAGAAAGAATACGGGTGGGGAGCTGTGGACTCTTTCCATCTGAAGAAAAGAAAATTATCAGGTAAGCTTAATTTAAGTTTGATGGCAACATCTTCTGAACACTATGAGACTTTTCAACATACAGGGTTCTTTCTTACAGGCAGTGTCTAATATCTATTCGGCACCAAGGGCACGAATAATGGCTAATGGTTTTTACTCAGGTGACATCCCTCTACAAAGAGGAACCAGACAAGGTTGCCCACTCTCACCCCTTCTTTTCGATTTGGCACTGGAGTCACTGTTTCATAAATTGCGTCAAGCTTATACAGGAATTAATATCAATAACTCTTATCATCACATAGCACTCTATGCAGATGATATGCTGCTCTTTGTAGATGATCCCGTAAATTCCATTCCCAAAATTCTTAATATTATAGAAAAATTTGGTACTTTCTCAGGCTATAAAATAAATATATCAAAATCTGAAATATTATGGTTAAGTAAAGGGCCAAATAGTAGAACAATATATCCATTTAAAGTGGTTACTTCATCTTTAACCTATTTAGGTATTCTTCTTCACCAGAATCCCAATCACCTCTATCAGCTTAATATTAATAGACAATGTATACAGGCCTCTCAGCAGCTTGATAGTTGGTCTTTATTGCCACTATCCCTATCAGGTCGTATTAATTTAATTAAGATGGTTACACTACCACAAATTTTATACACTTTATTTATGTTACCTTTTTTAAAGGGCCACTAAACCCAAAATCTTTCTTTCATGATTCAGATAGAACATACAAATTTAAACAACATTACAATTTAATTCTATTATTTATTTTGCTTCATTTTTTAGATATCCTAATTTGAAGAAAAAGCAATGCACATGGGTGAGCTAATCACATGAGGCTTCTATGTGCAGCAACCAATCAGCAGCTACTGAGCATATCTAGATATGCTTTTCAGCAATGAATATCAAGAGAATAAAACAAATTACATAATAGAAGTAAATTAGAAATATGTTTAAAAATGCATTCTCTTTCTAAATCATGAAAGAAAAAATGTGGGTATCATGGCCCTTTAATTCACAGAGAAGATCTCTTATCACATAATCGAGCTATTAAACACTTTCTTTGGAAAAAAAAAAAACACTCATAGCTGCGGGAAAACTCTGTCTTTCATACTCTGATGACGGGCTGGGATTACCAGATTTCAGATTCTATAACTGGGCAGTTCTTAGATTAGTACTTGATTGGCAGCTTAATACTGCACACTTTTATCATAAACATTTAGAACAAGCAGTTCTGGGGGATATTAATATATCCTTTTAATATATTTATTTAAATTCAACACACACAAAAAAAAATACAGATACATATAAATATATGAAAACAAAACATATATGTAGAGTTAGAAATTTATTAGAAAGGATGAGGGGAGTAGGCTGTTATTTGAATTGCGCTGAGCCCTTAATTTAGACACAGCTGAACCTGTTTAGAGGATTGAAAATGCAGACCCTTGAAATATATATTAAGAAACACTTTAAGAGAGAGAAGTTTGTAGAGACCAAATAAGTAACTACACAAAAGACAGGGATATCAGGATTTTCATTTTAATTGGTTAAAATAACCTTAACATACATCCCTATCAGGGAAAATACAAAACGGTGCAGCACAAATTCGCAACATTCACTCATTCAGTCAGCAATAGGCTAGAATCAACAAACAACACCTCTAACAGAGGATGGCAGTGCAATACCTGCACTAATTGGCCAACATGTTAATCATTGAGGATCTATGTTTGCTAAAACAGATAGTGAACACAACTATATTAAATAGTTATTGATATTAATAGAATTTGTTCGCCCTGAGGAAACCCCTTGACGTAGTGGTCACGTGGGGGTGAAACGCGTGTCGGCAGTGACGTGCACGGAGCCGGCCTCTCAGCCCTGGAACAAACAAAGTTCGCAAAAGAATGGAAACATTTGGTAACTAAGTTTGACAGTTCACAAGCCTAACCAAGCGGTTTTGGATACATGATTGCTGCTTCTTTGCTTGAGAGGATGGCCTCAAGAATTACCATGTTTACACTGCAATAGAGGGAAGGAATTTTACCCCTCTGAGAAAGTAATGAAATGGCACTTGGTGATCAGGCATATGTGATACCTTTACTCTGGACAGTGCGTAAAATTTATATTACAAGTTCGGAGGATATACATTCCATTACTTAACATGTGGTTTAATATGTGTATTACAATATATGTATACATCACTTTTGTTTCCTTGCAATAATTCTGACATTTGACTGTATTCGTCAATTCAATTTGGTAAGATTGTCACCTTGATATTAGGAAGACCAAGCATAGATCCTAAATGGTAAATTTCAAGACACCATATCCTTCCTAGATGTTAGGGGTGCCCTCTGAAATAGGTGTTGCTTGGTTTCCCACTAGGTTTCAATTACCATCTTTCAGTCATAATTTATCGATGCACTTAACATCCTAAGCATATATGTTCACAATATTCTTTAGAACTATTTAATATAGTTGTGTTCACTATCTGTTTTAGCAAACATAGATCCTCAATGATTAACATGCTAGCCGATTAGTGCAGGTATTGCACTGCCATCCTCTGTTAGAGGTGTTGTTTGTTGATTCTAGCCTATTGCTGACTGAATGAGTGAATGTTGCGAATTTGATGTCCTAGGACTGTGTGACCTTAGCTTTCTGTGCATTTCTGTATGTGGTTCCCATGTAAAGCCAGTATCAGGGTCTCTGTCTGGTATAGGCTTGCAGGAACTGTGCTGCATCGTTTTGTATTTTCCCTGATAGGGATGTATGTTAAGGTTATTTTAACCAATTAAAATGAAAATGCTGATATCCCTGTCTTTTGTGTAGTTACTTATTTGGTCTCTACAAACTTCTCTCTCTTAAAGTGTTTCTTAATATATGTAGAGTCATCTAGCTGCAAAGAGTGATAACTCAAACCAAGAAGCCACATCCAATGAAACGGCTTCTGATCAATCAAATAATAATGCCTATAATCACATTTTGCTCATTGATTATTATCTTGAATTCGTAATCAAAATATAATAATACAGTTTTTCACAAGACAGAAAGGGGGAGAAAAAAAAAAGAAAGTTTAGTTTAATTTTGTTTCCCCCTATCCCATCTTACGGACAGTCCAATACGACTCTGTCTATAAATCTGGGAATTCTTTATTTGCTATGGCCATTTCTATAGTCTCTGTGCCTCGAAAGGGTAGGATTATCAACAACTGAATTTCTTTGGGAAAGTTTTTAATTACATTGCCCCATTTGATCAGAAAATGTTTAATTTGTGATTCTGTATTTATTGAAGTGTCCATCTGTCCCATTATAAGTTGGTTTTTAAGTTTATGTCTGAGTTCTGTCAGATTAGATTTCCAGTATTTAAGAATCAGTAGTCTGCCTGCCATTATTACAGTGTTTAAATGTAAGGTATTTTTATGTAGGGCTTCTTTGTTAACATCTATAAAAAAAAATGTGTTCCTCCTTCAATTGATATTGGATATTATTAATTTTGTTAAGCCAATAGTTAACCTTGTGCCAGAATTTCCTAACCTTAGGGCAGGCCCAAAAACAATGTTTAAGGTCTGCTTTAAGGAGTCTGCATTTGGGGCATGATGTACCTGTACTATCCCATAATGCTTTTATACCAGGTGTTATATATGTATGATTAATAATTTTAGTATGGGATTCTCTCCATAAAGTGGAAAGTGTGGTTGCATCTGCCAGCCTAAAACTTTTGTGTATAGTTTCAATTGGGACCTTCCACCATTCTGCAATTTTTTTAACATTGTCCTTTCCTTTCCAGTTCATAATTATTTTATATAATGTAGTTATGTTATATTTCCCTGCTTTAAAAAGAATTATTGCAGGTTCCACAATTTCAAATGTCTGCTCCTCCCGCAGGTCCTGAGAGAGGGCCTGAAGGAGGTGTCGTGACTGAAAAAAGGAAAGAAAATCCTTGTTAGGGATCCCAAATTCTTGGATTAAATCCTGCATTGATCGACATGCTCCCATACCCTTGTCTCTTAACTGACCTATATATATTAATCCCCTTTGTACCCAATTATTAAAGGATTTGGATTTAAGTGCTGGGGTAAAATTAGGGTTACCTGTTATAGTTAGGTATTTGGAAAATTTATAGGAGATGTGTAACTTTTTTAGTATTTTGTGCCATGCCTGTATTACATTATAAATAACTGGAATCTGTTTAATTTTAATTGGGCATTTGTCAAGATCACAATGTAGTAATGCCTTCAAAGAATATGGGTGCACTAAAGTTTCTTCCGATGGTATGTCTGCATAATAATCTAGTCCTGCTAGCCAATCTAGTGCTACTTTTGAGATGCACACCAAATTATAGATCTCAATATCTGGTAGCGCTAGTCCCCCATCAAGTCTGGGCAGTGACAGTTTATTAAGCGCAATAGCCTTCCTTTTTCCCATCCAAAAAAACTGTATAAATATCTGTTTAATTTTAAATCTGTTTGTTTTATTATAATTGGGAGGTTTTGCATCAAATAAAGAAGTTTGGGGAAAATTACCATTTTAACTAAATTAATTTTACCTGATAGCGTTAGTTGGAATTTGGACCAGTTAGCTAGATCAATTTTGATTTTGGCGAGAATTGGCCTATAATTTAATTCATACCATTCATTGCTATCATTAGACAGTCTAATCCCCAAATATAGAAACATAATTTATGCTTACCTGATAAATTTATTTCTCTTGTAGTGTGTTCAGTCCACGGGTCATCCATTACTTATGGGATATATTCTCCTCCCCAACAGGAAGTTGCAAGAGGATCACCCAAGCAGAGCTGCTATATAGCTCCTCCCCTCACATGTCATATCCAGTCATTCGACCGAAACAAGACGAGAAAGGAAAAACTATAGGGTGCAGTGGTGACTGGAGTTTAAATTAAAATTTAGAACTGCCTCAAAAAAGACAGGGCGGGCCGTGGACTGAACACACTACAAGAGAAATAAATTTATCAGGTAAGCATAAATTATGTTTTCTCTTGTTAAGTGTGTTCAGTCCACGGGTCATCCATTACTTATGGGATACCAATACCAAAGCTAAAGTACACGGATGATGGGAGGGACAAGGCAGGAACATTAAACAGAAGGAACCACTGCCTGTAGAACCTTTCTCCCAAAAACAGCCTCCGAAGAAGCAAAAGTGTCAAATTTGTGTCAAAGTTGCAGCCTTGCAAATCTGTTCAACAGAGGCCTCATTCTTAAAGGCCCAGGTAGAAGCCACAGCTCTAGTGGAATGAGCTGTAATTCTTTCAGGAGGCTGCTGTCCAGCAGTCTCATAGGCTAAACGTATTATGCTACGAAGCCAAAAAGAGAGAGAGGTGGCCGAAGCCTTTTGACCTCTCCTCTGACCAGAATAAACAACAAACAGAGAAGAAGTTTGCCGAAAATCTTTAGTTGCCTGTAAGTAGAACTTCAGGGCACGGACTACGTCCAGATTATGCAAAAGACGTTCCTTCTTTGAAGAAGGATTAGGAAATAATGAAGGAACAACAATCTCTTGATTGATATTCCTGTTAGAAACAACCTTAGGTAAAAATCCAGGTTTAGTACGCAGAACTACCTTGTCTGAATGAAAAATCAGATAAGGAGAATCGCAATGTAAGGCAGATAACTCAGAGACTCTTCGAGCAGAGGAAATAGCCATCAAAAACAGAACTTTCTAAGATAAAAGCTTAATATCAATGGAATGAAGGGGTTCAAACGGAACACCCTGCAGAACTTTAAGAACCAAGTTTAAGCTCCACGGAGGAGCAACAGTTTTAAACACAGGCTTAATCCTAGCCAAAGCCTGACAAAAAGCCTGGACGTCTGGATTCTCTGCCAGACGTTTGTGTAAAAGAATAGACAGAGCAGAAAGCTGTCCTTTTAACGAACTAGCGGATAAACCCTTTTCTAAACCTTCTTGTAGAAAAGCCAATATCCTAGGAATCCTAACCTTACTCCATGAGTAACTCTTGGATTCACACCAATATAAATATTTACGCCATATCTTATGGTAAATTTTTCTGGTAACAGGTTTCCGAGCCTGTATTAACGTATCAATAACCGACTCCGAAAAACCACGCTTTGATAGAATCAAGCGTTCAATCTCCATGCAGTCAGCCTCAGAGAAATTAGGCTTGGATGGTTGAAAGGACCCTGAATTAGAAGGTCCTGCCTCAGAGGCAGAGACCATGGTGGACAGGACGACATATCCACTAGGTCTGCATACCAGGTCCTGCGTGGCCACGCAGGCGCTATCAGAATCACCGATGCTCTCTCCTGTTTGATCCTGGCAATCAGTCGAGGTAGCAACGGAAATGGTGGAAACACATAAGCCATGTTGAAAACCCAAGGGGCTGCTAGTGCATCTACCAGCACCGCTCCCGGGTCCCTGGACCTGGATCCGTAACAAGGAAGCTTGGCGTTCTGGCGAGATGCCATGAGATCCAGCTCCGGTTCGCCCCAACGAAGGATCAGTTGAGCAAACACCTCCGGGTGAAGTTCCCACTCCCCCGGATGAAAGGTCTGGCGACTTAGAAAGTCCGCCTCCCAGTTCTCCACGCCTGGGATGTAGATCGCTGACAGGTGACAAGAGTGCGACTCTGCCCAGTGAATTATCTTCGAGACTTCCAACATCGCTAGGGAACTCCTGGTTCCCCCTTGATGATTGATGTAAGCCACAGTCGTGATGTTGTCCAACTGAAATCTTATGAACCTCAGTGTTGCTAACTGAGGCCAAGCTAGAAGAGCATTGAATATTGCTCTTAATTCCAGAATGTTTATTGGGAGGAGTTTCTCCTCCTGAGTCCACGATCCCTGAGCCTTCAGGGAGTTCCAGACTGCACCCCAGCCTAGTAGGCTGGCATCTGTTGTTACAATCGTCCAATCTGGTCTGCGAAAAGTCATTCCTTTGGACAGATGAACCCGCGACAACCACCAGAGAAGAGAATCTCTGGCCTCCTGGTCCAGACTTAGTAAAGGGGACAGATCTGAGTAATCCCCATTCCACTGACTTAGCATGCATAGTTGCAGCGGTCTGAGATGTAGGCGCGCAAATGGCACTATGTCCATTGCCGCGACCATTAAGCCGATTACTTCCATGCACTGAGCTACTGATGGGCTGGGAATGGAATGAAGGACACGGCAAGAATTTAGGATTTTTGATAACCTGGACTCCGTCAGGTAAATCTTCATCTCTACAGAATCTATAAGAGTCCTAGAAAGGGAACCCTTGTGAGTGGGAACAGAGAACTCTTTTCCATGTTCACTTTCCACCCATGCGACCTTAGAAATGCTAGAACTATCTCTGTATGAGACTTTGCATTTTGAAAAGTTGACGCTTGTATCAGGATGTCGTCTAGGTACGGAGCCACCGCTATGCCTCGCGGTCTTAGTACTGCCAGAAGCGAGCCCAGAACCTTTGTAAAAATTCTCGGGGCCAACCCGAAGGGAAGAGCTACAAACTGGTAATGCCTGTCTAGAAAGGCAAACCTTAGGTAATAATGATCCTTGTGAATCGGTATGTGAAGGTAGGCATCCTTTAAGTCCACTGTGGTCATATACTGACCCTCTTGGATCATGGGTAGGATGGTTCGAATAGTTTCCATTTTGAATGATGGAACCCTTAGGAATTTGTTTAAGATCTTCAGGTCCAAGATTGGCCTGAAGGTTCCCTCTTTTTTGGGAACCACAAACAGATTTGAGTAAAAACCTTGCCTTTGTTCCGTCCGCGGAACCGGGTGGATCACTCCCATTACTAAGAGGTCTTGTACACATCGTAGAAATGCCTCTTTCTTTATTAGGTTTGTTGATAACCTTGACAGATGAAATCTCCCTTGTGGAGGAGAAGTTTTGAAGTCCAGAAGGTATCCCTGAGATATGATCTCCAACGCCCAGGGATCCTGGACATCTCTTGCCCAGGCCTGGGACGAAGAGAGAAAGTCTGCCCCCCACTAGATCCGTTTCCGGATAGGGGGCCCTTTCTTCATGCTGTCTTAGGGCAGAAGTAGGTTTTCCAAACCTGTCTGTAACGAGTAGCAGTCCCTTCCTGTTTTGGAGCGGAGGAAGTTGATGCTGCTCCTGCCTTGAAATTACGAAAGGCACGAAAATTAGACTGTTTGGCTTTTGATTTGGCCCTGTCCTGAGGAAGGGTGTGACCCTTACCTCCAGTAATGTCAGCAATAATTTCTTTCAAGCCGGGCCCGAATAAGGTTTGCCCTTTGAAAGGAATATTAAGCAATTTAGATTTAGAAGTTACATCTGCTGACCAGGATTTAAGCCATAGCGCTCTGCGCGCCTGGATGGCGAATCTGGAGTTCTTAGCCGTTAGTTTGGTTAAATGCACAACGGCATCCGAAATAAATGCATTAGCTAGCTTAAGGGCTTTAAGCTTGTTCATTATCTCATCCAATGGTGCTGTGCGAATAGCCTCTTCCAGAGACTCAAACCAGAATGCCGCTGCAGCAGTGACGGGCGCAATGCATGCAAGGGGCTGTAATATAAAACCTTGTTGAACAAACATTTTCTTAAGGTAACCTTCTAATTTTTTATCCATTGGATCTGAGAAAGCACAACTATCCTCCACCGGGATAGTGGTACGCTTGGCTAAAGTAGAAACTGCTCCCTCCACCTTAGGAACCGTCTGCCATAAGTCTCGTGTGGTGGCGTCTATTGGGAACATTTTTCTAAATATCGGAGGAGGGGAAAAGGGCACACCGGGTCTATCCCACTCCTTGCAAATAATCTCTGTAAGCATTTTAGGTATAGGAAAAACGTCAGTACACACCGGTACCGCATAGTATATATCCAGCCTACATAATTTCTCTGGGATTGCAACCGTGTCGCAATCGTTCAGAGCCGCTAACACCTCCCCTAGTAATACACGGAGGTTCTCAAGCTTAAATTTAAAATTTGAAATTTCTGAATCCGGTCTCCCCGGATCAGATCTGTCACCCACAGAATGAAGCTCTCCGTCCTCATGTTCTGCAAATTGTGACGCAGTATCGGACATGGCTCTCGTGTCATAGGCGCGCTCTGTCCTAAACCCAGAGCTATCGCGCTTGCCTCTTAACTCAGGCAAATTAGATAATACTTCTTTCATAACATTAGCCATATCATGCAAAGTGATTTGTAAGGGCCTTGATGTACTTGGCACCACAATGTCACGCACCTCCTGAGCGGGAGGCGAAGGTACTGACACGTGAGGAGAGTTAGGCGGCATAACTTCCCCCTCGTTGTCTGGTGATAATTTCTTTACCGGTAAAGACTGACTTTTATTTAAAGTAACATCAATACAATTGGTACACATATTTCTATTGGGCTCCACATTGGCTTTTAAACATAATGAACAAGTAGATTCATCTGTATCAGACATGTTTAAACAGACTAGCAATAAAGGCTAGCAAGCTTGGAAAAAATCTGTCAATAAATTTACAAGCAATTGAAAAAAACGCTTTTATCACAGTCAAACACACTGTCACAGGTCTGCTGTGACTGATTACCTCCCTCAAAAATGAATTTTGAAGACCCCTGAGCTCTCTGTAGACGTCCTGGATCAAGGAGGAAGAAGCAGGAAGACTGTGCAAGAATTTTAACTGTGCAACAAGGTGCTAAAAAAGGCCCCTCCCACTCATATTACAACAGTGGGAGACCTGTTACAACGGTTTCTATGCAAAAATACACGTTAGCCATATGGAAAAAAATCATGCCCAAAAAGATTTATCACCAAAGTACCTCACAAAACGAATAACATGCCAGTAAACGTTTTAAAAACAACTTTCCAGTGTTATGCAAAGTTATCACTAAGCCTGCTACCAGTCGCTTCTACTGCAGTTAAGGCTCATACATTTATTTCAGTATTAACAGTATTTTCTCAGTCAAATTCTAGTCCCTAGAAAATAACTGCGCATACATTTATCAGCCTGATACCAGTCACTACTACTGCATTAAAGGCTGTACTTACATCATATGGGTAACAGCAGTGTTTTCTTAGTCAATTCCATTCCTAGAAAATATTACTGCACATACCTCATTTGCGGGGGACCCCGCATGCTATTCCCTTTTCTGAAGTTACCCCACTCCTCAGAATGTGTGAGAACAGCCAGTGGATCTTAGTTACGTCTGCTAAGATCATAGAAAAACGCAGGCAGATTCTTCTTCTAAATACTGCCTGAGAGAAAAAAACAGCACACTCCGGTGCCATTTTAAAATAATAAACTTTTGATTGAAGAATAATTAGGTAAAAAACTCCTATCTCCTCTCGCGACCTCCTTCTTTGTTGAGACTTGCAAGAGAATGACTGGATATGACATGTGAGGGGAGGAGCTATATAGCAGCTCTGCTTGGGTGATCCTCTTGCAACTTCCTGTTGGGGAGGAGAATATATCCCATAAGTAATGGATGACCCGTGGACTGAACACACTTATCAAGAGAAAAGGAGGTTTTGGCTTCCTTAAAACAGTATGTCTGGTATGAATCCTTGTGTTTTTTCAACCAGAAAATTTCTGACTTTAACATATTTACTTTGTATCCCGAAAATAGACTAAATTCTTGTAAGATCTGTGTCAGTAGTGCAATGTTCTTACCCGTATTAGCTGTCAAAACCAATAAATCGTCAGCATAAGCTAAAGTTGCAATTTTCCTCGATCCCAATTTAATCCCCTCTATCTCTTTTCTTCTATATATTAGTAAAGGTTCGAGCGCCAGATTAAACAGGTATGGGGAGAGTGGTCACCCCTGTCTAGAGCCCTTAAAAAGCGGGAAGTTAACAGAGGGCAGATCATTAATCAGTATAGAGGAATTTGAAGCTTTATAAATTAATTTGATGAACTTAAGGCAGGTACCCTCGACTCCAAACCTAGGTAGAGCTGCGAACAGGTGATCCCAGGAAATGGAGTCGAAGGCCTTCTCTGCATCTATCGATATTATTGCAGCGTCCATAGATTTCATAGTTCCATTCCTAGCAGAGAAAAATGTATTTAGTATCAATTGAAGCCTCCTTATATTACGTGACGCGTTCCTACCTGGCATAAAGCCCACCTGGTCCTTATGTATAAGGGGGCCTATTAATAACTTCAGCCTTTCAGCAAGAATACTCATCAAGATTTTATAATCACTGTTTAAAAGTGAGATTGGCCTATATGAATTTATCAGTTCCGGGTCTTTGTCTTTTTTAGGAATCAACACAATTTGTGAGGCTGTAAAATATCTAGAGCAGGGATTTTCTTCAAAATAATAGTTATTAAAAAGTAAGACAAGTGTATGAACTATCTCATCTGACAGGATTTTATATAGTTCTATAGGGATCTGATCCGGGCCGGCAGCTTTGTTCAGTGCTGCTTTCTTGATTGCTTCATTTACTTCATTAGGAGTAATTCGAGCATTTAAAGCCTCCTGTTGTTCTTTTTCTAATTTTGGGGTCTGTATCTTTTGCCCGAATTTATGTTTAGATACTAGATCTATTTTATCTTTGGAGTAAAGTTCTTGAAAATATTGCAAGACAAAATTATTAATTTCATTAGATTTAAAAATTCTACCTGCTGGTGTGTTGAGCGCTTCGATCATAGTTTTTTTTTTTTTTTAGCTTTAGTAAGACCGGCCAGATATTTGCCAGCTTTCCCTCCATGTCTATAAAAAAAAAAATCTAGTTCTTAAAGCTTCTTCGGCTGTTTTTTGAGTTAGAAAGGTTTCTCTTTCTTTTTTAATCTGCTGATAGGCCTTCCAAAATTTAAAGATGTAAAGAGAAGTGTCTGAAGTTTATCCCAGAATGATCGCTCTAATTTGTTAGGTGCATAAATATTACATAAGTTGAAGAGTGTGCCATCAATTATTATTTGCAAGACCATATATCTTTCATCTGGGTCTAGAATGAGGTCCAATATCTTATATTGTAAATTTTTATTAATAAGAATTGCCACACCCTTTTTCCTACATTTACATGGGGTTCCTAGAACTTCACCTATCCAACCTAGAACTTCACCTATCCAACCTATTTTGAGTTTTATTAGTTCCTTTTCCCTCAGGTGAGTCTCCTGTAAGAAGACTATGGGCTCCATGTACGAAGCAGCGAAAGCTGCTCCGGAGCCTTTGCGGGGCAGGTTCGCATATGCGAGCCTGCTTCCCGCAATGTAAGAAGCAGCGGTCATTAGACCGCTGCTTCCTACACCCTACGCCACCTCTTAGGTGGCGAAGCAAAATCACCGAGAGCTCGCTCGCTCTCGGTGATTGACAGCCCCTTCAGTCGCGTGATTGGTCGCGCGACTGAAGGGGCGGGCATTACACACTCCGCTGAGTGTGTAATGGTACATACGGGCAAGCGGATCAATAGATCCGCTGCCCGTGTGTAGCGGAGGCGGGCGGACAGCTTCGCGAGTTAAGAAGCTGTCCGCCCGCCTCTTAGTACATGGAGCCCTATGTCTGTTTTATACCGTTTTAATTGTGCTATAATTTTTTTTCCGTTTTTGGGGTGAGGTAATGCCACCGACATTCCAAGATGCCAGGTTGAGTTTAGGCATCATCTAGTTATGCAGGAAAATATTAAGCATAGGTAGCAGTCAATATGGGACGGGGGGGGGGGGGAGAGGAAAAAAAAAAAAAAAAAAAAAAGGTAAACACAGAACAAACAAATAACCTTTCTGGGTTAACACCATATTTACATGGGGTAATCATAGTCATATTTGTACTTTGTAATTTGGCAGCGTAAGTCATCTTTTTAAGCTTTAACACTATTTTAATGAGTAATACCCTTTTTAGTTGCAAATTCTCTGACCTCCCCAGGATCACTCATAATCATGGGCTCATTTTCCGTGAGTATTTTTAATTTGGCTGGATAGATAACAGTAGCCTTAATGCCGCTGGCAATAAGTTTAGTGCAAAGGGGCGTCATTTCTTTACGCTGTAAAGTTGTTTCTGCCGAATAGTCTTGAAATAATAAAATTGTTTTGTCTTGAAATGAAAAGGGGATTTTCTTTTTGTATAACTGCATGATTTTGAGCTTATCCTGGAAGTTCAGGTACCTTACGATTACTGGCCTACTCTTGAATACACCATCGGCTAGGCCTTTTGGGGTACCTATACGGTGGGCACTTTCCACTACTAACGGGAGATAGTTAGAATCAAAGCCTAAAGCTAAAGGTAGAGTCCTTGACATAAACTGAATGAGATCGAGGAAATCTGGGGTTTCAGGTAAACCTATTACTCTGACGTTATTGCGTCTGTTACGGTCTTCGAGTTCATTCAGTTTATATTGGATATTTACAAGTTGTGCCGCTTGGTCCTGAATAGTAACTGCTTGTTGAGCATTTGTGTCCTCTATGTCTGATATGCGTTGTTCCGCCTCATTTAACCTATATGTAAAACGTTTAACCTCACTAGTCTAATTTGATATTTCAGCTTTTAACTGTTGAAATTGCGGAATCATCAAGTCAGAGATTTGTTTCACAATATCTTGGGGTTTCTTCAGTCTGTCTACCATATTAGCTATTGGTGTTAAATTTGCTGAGTTGTCAGTACTCATTCTGATCTTCCTGTCTCTTATTTTAGGTAGCATGACTGGTGTGTTTAGCTTTTAATTAGTGATAAATTTATCCATGTAGTGTAGCAAAGAGCAAGTCTTAAAAGATTCTTGTATCAGAATAACTTATACTTTATAAGTCAGGCTTTTTAAGTATTGCTGACAATAGATTGTCCCTTAAGATGTTACATGTGTTAAAACACTGTTAAGGTTAATGTCAACAATTGGCACCAGTGTTGAAACAATATGCAAATATGTACCATCAAACCTTAAATTCCAGGAGGTTATTGACTTTTTAAATAAACTTGTGTCTTATTAGTAAGCAGTCCTAAGCAATTAGCGAAAAAGAAAGCGTCTAGCAAACACAGAAGACTCTAATATCAATATATAACTTATACGTTCAACTGATGAATCAGAGTTTCTAGATATAGCTAGATATAAATTGTCCCTAGAAGTATTAAATAGGTTAGAACAATATTCAGGTTAATATCAGCAGTTAGCATCAATGTTAAACACTATACAGATATCAAGAAAAAAAAAGAAAAAGGGGACAACATACAGATTAAATCATTTTCCTTTTTGCTTATGCAGCATTGGTCCATTGAAATATTAACCTTAAAACTTTTAATAGGCAGTCTTAAATCACTAACAATAATGCAGGGAAAAACAAAGGTAGTCTTTCAGCATAACTGACTTTCCAAGTGTTAGTAAAAGTTTTAGTAGAATTCTACCGATTAAGAAGAGACAGGGCGAAAGCAGTCAAAAGCAAGCAGAAGGCAAGCAAGAGAACAATCTTACCGGATTATCAGTCTTTGTCAAATTGTTAAAGCGGCTTTAATGAGCTTTTAGTAGGTTTAGTTTCCTTTTTTTTTTTTTTTGGATATCGGTTTAATGTTTAATACCATTTATTGTCACAATTGTAGCCAGTTTCAATATTACACTGTATTGCCGGTCAGGAAAATAAAGCAAGAAACAAGCCAGTTGCGCAGGCAGCCGTCGCTGTATGTATCAGAATCTTAGAGCTACTTCACTCCTCTCTCAATGATCATACGTCACAGAGCTTGTAATCCTAAGCTCAGTAGATGTGTGTTCCCGCCTCTCAGGCCGACTCCCAGCGTGCAGGCTTTGATAACACAGAGCCAGGCTGTATACCTCTCCGACTCCAGACTCCGCCCGACCAGGCCAGCATACAGGCGTACAATGTCGGTTTACATCACTGCAAGGCTGCAATCACTCAGTAAACTCATGGAGCGATACAGGTCCAGGCTGTACGCGGTTTCGTGCTCCGCTCTCCACACACCATTTGTTCAAGTCAGGCTGCCAGCAGGAGACCACAGATGAGAAGTAGGTTAGTGAATAAGCGTCACCTGAAACCTGGAATCGCTTCTCTCCCTTCTTGTAAAGTGATACAGTTCCAGGCTGTTCCCAGCTCTGTTCTCCGCCCGCTTAGACCAGACTGGTGATAAGGGACCACCATAAACATCAGGTGAGCAGGTAAGCATCAGGTAAGTGTCGCCTCTGATTAAGGGAGTAGGGTCTGTCAATTGACTTTGTTGTTACCCAGATAGGCCCGGGTGAGAGGCCTCTCAGTCACCAGTATAGTGAGCCGGGTGAAGTTGTAAGGTCCCAGCGCAGGCTGGAGTTAATAACAAGCTGCACGCAGAAGGTGCCAGAATCCGGTAGCCGCTGGAACTTTACACGGCCCCTAGGAAATCGCTTGTCTTAGTTAGTTGGAGGTGGACCAGCTCTTTCCCAACTGAGCTGTAGCACAGTGCCTGCGTGCCTCCTCCCTCTTCCTGCCTCCCCTACCTGAATAGGAATAAATTACCATTATTGGTAAAAAATAATATTTTATACAAAGACCCATTGCAAGCTTGGAAGCTATCTCTTAAACACTTGATCTGTTTGCAACATGATCCTAAATATATACCTTTGATAGGAAATCTTGATTTTCCTACAGGCACAGAATCCTTGCCTTTTCGTGTATGGGAGACCAAGGACTTAAGTGTACTTGGCTGCTTTTTGGATCAGCCTTCTCATACAGTGAAATCCTTTCAGGAATTGAGTAAACAATTTAATATACCACGCACCCACTTCTATGCTTACTTACAGACAATACATTATATCAATAGTCTTAAAGATAAAAATGAGAACTTCTGGAGCCCTTCACCTTTTGTGGGTATACAGGCTGCATTTAAAAGGTGTCATTATTCAATCACACTTCTCTATCAAATTCTTCTACGTAAGACAGCATTAGAGCTGCAAGAGACCCTCTTAGACAAGTGGAGATTGAGGATTGGAAATACAACTATCTCAATTTTTAAAACCAGCTTAAAAAAGACCAAAAAAGTCACCCTGTCCTCCCAGTTGAGAGAATCTCAGGTTCGGATGTTACACCAAGACTATCTTACCCCTAAACGTATTTCATGCTGGAACACGTTGATTGGTAATCAATGTGTCAAATGCTCAATACCTGCCCCAGATTTTTATCATTATTTCTATGATTGTCCTGGTATTAGGAACTTTTGGGGCAGGTTACAATATTGGCTATTAACAACTTTTAACCTTAAATTCACTATTGGGTTAGAGATGATTTGTTTTCTAGATTGGGACACTGGGTTAAATAGGCAGTGTCCTATCTTACCCTTGATCTTTCTGTTAGCTAGGAAATGTATTTTGTCTTTGTGGATAGAGAAGAAATACCCTACGGTAAGGCAGCTTACTCATAAGCTGTGGTCACACTTACTTATTGACCAATATGACACGCAATTGGATACAGCTCAACGCCTGGCAATGTTCTTTAAAAAATGGAAAGGTTATATAAAAACTTTAGATACATCAAAACAAAAAACAGATACTATTCCCCTTCTTACAAACAGAATACATGTTAAATGCATATCTGAGAGGTGAATAGTCTTCACTCTATAAAGATTAAAATACATAACAGGATAGCATGATAGCTCTTACATGGGTTGGTTGAGGGGAGAGGAGAGGATTCCCCCTGGGGTTTGGTACCCTCCTTTTTTTTTTTTTTTTTTTGTGTTTTGAGAGGGGGGAGAGGACGAAAATAGTGAGGGATGGGGTGTAGGGGGGGGGGGGAGGAGAAAGGGAAGAGAGAGAAAAAAGGATGTAAAAATGTGAAAATATTTTGCATAAATTATAGAGATATTGTTTGATTTGATACCTTACTCTTATAAACACAAATGTGCACTAAGTCTAAATTTAAATTGATGGGGGTTGAGGGGGGGAATGGGAAAGGAAAATGGAAAACCATTTACTACTTTGAATGTATTAATATCCCAAGATTGGGACACTATCTACAGCCTAGGGGCTGTGTAATAAAAATAAATTGAAAAAAACTAAACAAAAAAAAAACATAATTTAAGTTTTTCTTCATAAATGGAAAGAGTCCACAGCTGCATTCATTACTTTTGGGAAAACAATACCCGAGCTATAGAGGACACTGAATGCAAAAACAGGAGGGTACAATAGGCGGCCCATTCTGAGGGCACCAGGCCTGAAAAAACCACAACACAACCAAACCCCGCTTCGTCTGAGCAAAAAAAAAAAATAGAAGGAAAAGGCCCCAAGGACACTGACCCACAGGTAGTCTGAAAGCCTAACTAGAGACCGCAAGCAGACTTCACTGAGCCAACACTCCTCCAGGAGAACCGTCGCCCAGCAGTCAGTCCCCACACAACCCTTACTAGTACAGTACCAAAGTCCCCAAAAGGAAGAGAACAAGGGTAAGCCAAAGGGATACCCAAAAGGTACAGCAAAATCCATAAAGGAAAAACCCCCTTCAAAGGAAGGCCAAGTCCACAGAGACCCGAATGGATCCGAGAACAAGGGGAGATGACACCCAACCCACAAGGAGCAACCGGGCATCATCAAGGAGAAGAAACATCTCCCAAACATCGTGCAACAGCACCGAAAAAGACAGCTGAAGACAAAGTCCTCAAAACATCAGAACTCAGAGGCTGAGCAAAAAGAAAGTAGCAAACTCAGAAATAAACATCTGAGTCCAGTAACATGCTGCCATCTGTAGGAAGACACAGAGAAACACTATCCTTAAGGAAGAAGCGGACAAACAAAATAGCAGATTGCCCAACCTCCAAGACAGAGGACACACTCCAGGAAATCCAGGCCGCCAAGCCTACTCACAGATCTCAAAGGGGGAGAGGCACAGAACCTCTAAAAAAAAAAAAGTCCACTGTCACCCCCAAGACCTGAGGATGAACAACAGATCTCAGATCCTACACCTAGCCGGACCAGCCCAAGCAACGGCAGATCTGAAAGCAAGGGAACCGAAAGGAACCCCAAGACCGGCCCCCAAAAGTGTGGAAGAATGGACACAGCCACTTCAACCTAAAGACAATCGAGCAGGCATTAGACCCAAGGAGATCTAGCAAGCCACCCGACTAAGTCTCAATGTAGAGCCAGCAGCTCCCCACATGGAAAGGAACAACTCAAAGAGCAGACCAATCCCCGAACCAGATAAAACATCTGTTCCAACCTCCCGAACACAGGAGAGGCCCCTAAAAAAGAAACCACACCTCAGAAAGGAGGACAACGAGCCCCCCTGAAAAGGAGAGCATCGATAAACACTTGCCCATAAGACAAGAAGTCGTAGGAAGAACCGAGAGGACACAAGGCCACGTCACTGACAAACACAGAAGAACCCCTTAAAACACCATCATGCTAGCACACATACCAGGTGCAAAAGTGACAGCTGAGCAACCGCAAACCTTCCGTTTGCTAGGCAGGAAAGCCCACCATCAGGTCATGTTAGTTGGCTGTCCCAAGAGAACCGTATCGTCTGGCACAAGACAAGCCCCAAGGAGCCCCGGCTCTCAGTAAATCTGGCCAAGTTGTAAAACAGAACAGCCAGAACAAGGTACAAGCCAGAACAAAGTGCCCCAGAAACTGGAACCCCAGGCCAGTCCTAGGATCATAACATTGGGTAACATCCCACAGCAGGCTCCACAAAGAGAAAACACTGAGCAAAATCCTCAACAACCGGAAGATCAGGACAAGAAGCCTGGGCCCCACCAATGTTTAGATTAAACAATCTTCCAGGAACATAAATCCCTCGTCTGATATAAAAAAACAGACCTCCCAGGGAAAAATCCAGAATAACCCAGATAACAAGAGCAAGAAGCCCTTGCAAGTCCCAACCCAAAGGGAAGAGACCACCCCTTGCAGGAGCCCAACACTCCAAAGAGCCAAGGCCATAAAAGGACACTAGAGCTAACAGGCATCCAAGCAACATGCTTGTGCTTGAAAAGTGCGGCTAATCCCCCTTAAGGGACACAAGGCACTGCTCATTTTATCAACCTCGAAAGGAGGAAAGGCTGAGTAGACCTCGTCGGGGATCGAACTAGCAACTCTCTATTTGCTACAGTACAGAGTAGTCACAAAGCATTAGTATGCTGAGCTAGCTGTCCAGCTAGCCATGAGCTCCAGACACAAGGGGAGCAGTGAGGACAAGTCACCTGAACAGAGCAACATCATGCCTCCACATCACCTTAGATTCGAAGTCAGAGAATAGTAAAACATGAGTTTGGATGCCACCTGGATGGCAATACCTGAACCATATGAGTGGAAAATCACTAGGATCTCTTCTATCCCAAGAAGGAGATGCAGAGCATTCCCAACACCGGGGAAGGACCCCTAGCCAGAGCCCAACAATACCTCACTGTCTAATGTCCCGAAAAAGGAACAACCAACTCCTGAAGGGAATCCAAGTCCCCCGTAGATGACCTATCCACAAGGAGAAACTGACAAAATCCAAGATGTCTCAATGAAGAAGAGAACCACTAAAGGAACAAGTCCAAAAAGGACAATTTCCTAAAGCAACACCACCCGACCGGCGGAAAGGAGGCACTACAACAGAGAGTGATGCAGCAAAATTCACTGACCCAATCACCAGAGAGACGGCTATTTAGGACTGAAACAATCTCAAGAGCTGCACAGACAAGCAAGTCCTCTTGAGAATGCTTAGCTGAAACTTGTAAAACAAATAACAAGAAACATAAATAATGTTAAGAGCATTCGGCACCCCAACCTGACCAGCAAGGTATATTAGGCGCCACGTGTCTGAATAAGCCGTGAGACAGAAGATCTGAACCCAAGCAGTACCAGCCTGAAACCAGGGTCATAACTGCCAAGCTGGCTAAATCCACCCTCAGAGAGGGAGGAAGAAAAACAGACAAACATGGGACTAATGTGTCCCGAAACATGTTTGTAGAAGCAAACAGTGAGTTTCGGTCCCAGAGAAAGTTCCCGCAGGAAAAATAGTATGAAAAATAAAATTCATCATAACCGGATAAAATAAAATGACAGGCAACCCGAGGGTTAACGCCCAATAAGAACAGAAAGATCCACAGGACCAGTCTAACTGAAACCCTGTTCTTCCAACAAAACTGGGAAGGATCTCGATAGCAAGACTTAAAGGAGATTACTTCATCCCCCCATGTCTAAATAGGTGAGCCATTCGAAGGAGGAGACTGATGAGTCCCAGAACCGAGAAGGATAGGGTCCCCAAACAGCTCAAAAATGTGTCTGAGTAGAACACGAAGGCGAGCCAGCCTGTAGTGAAAGGCACAACACTCAGGAACAGTAACACCCACAGGGAACTGCACATGCCCTCCTGTGGCTGAGAGACCTGGGGCAAACGGGCATGAACACAATCGCAAAAAAACATCTGGACTTTGTAGACACACAAGCGCCAAAAGTGTGTAATAGTGAAACCATGCCACAACCTCCAGGGGGAACAATTCACCCTCCGAGGAGGAAAACACATAACCTGGGTTACCCAAATATGTAGTAGTAGGAAGAAGTAGGGAACTCGCCTCCCGGAGGACAGGGCCCCCTGAGGTGGATGGCTCAGCAGTCCCCTGAATCCCCGAGCCCGAGAAACAAGGCGCTCTAGAATGGCCTGAAGAACAAGTCAATGGGGCCAATTCGCATTCGTCACAGGACGAAGAATCTGAATCAGAATGTTGAACAATCTCAGCATCAGCATCCTCCATTACTGGATAAAAGATACAAAAAAATGGAGTAAATATAAAAAACAGTTTAAATGGCACCTGACACCCACAATGGCTGGGGCACTCACCATCTCCTATGAACCAGACACCAGCGGACTAGATTTCTCCATCGCCACACAGTCAGGAATGTGGAAATAGGAGACCAGAACATAAACACACCCGGTCACAAGATGAACCATACAGTCCAAAAAAAGCATGCCTGACCATAAGGTTGCGTCATTTCAAAAGGCTGTTATGTTCCAAAAGCCACGAGCCCAGTTAACACTACACATAAGCAGATTGAATCACAAAGCAATCACAATGGTAACAGCAAAGTGCCTTTCTGTTATGGACACTTTGCATCATCACAATGGCAATTTTTTTTGTAGAAAATACAACAATGTGTTATCGTCTTACTAAATGCTATATAATGCCCCTTTAGGACATTAGACCAACTCTCAAAAGAGATTTATAAGAATACATGCTGTTCCATTCATTTATAATATGTGGTCAAGCCATAATGAAGGTAGTGATCAGTACGTGTAAGCTGCGCATATTTTTTATATATCTTCTTTCAGGGAGTTATATGGGTCATGTGCGAAAGTGCATGTCAGAGTATTATAGAATATTGCTGCTTTTTACTTTTACACATACGAAGATATACTTTAACTCACTTAGACCAAAAAAAACAGACATCCGCTCTCATTGGTATTACGGAGAAGTACGAGATTACGGCCCCTTTGATTGGCTGTTGTAGTTACACTTACAACCAATGAGGTGTCATGCTCAGTACAGTCCTCCGTGATATCACTCTGAAGGGATTGGCTCCTTAAGGGGATGCGTGATGTGATTGGTCGGTTTTAAGTGCATATGGGGTATTTAAAGTGTTTTGGACGCAGCACTTGGCTTGTCAGTTTCTATACACATTGAGAAAGGCCATATCTCGGCTGAAACGCGTTTGTGTGACTGTGTTGCTTTTAAAAGTATATCCTTGTTTTACTCCAATAGTGTTCAGTGTGTAGCCGGTTAGGAGCGCAATTCTGGCCATCCCTGTCACCTGAAGGCGAAGTATCCAGTTATCGGCCAGGAATATTTTTCAACATTATCAGTATTACTATTTAAATAGGAATGAGTACTATTTAACCCCTTCTTGTCCCCCCTTCCCCCCTTTCCTTGTACTTCTCTGAATCACATAACAAACAGGATTAAAAAAACCCTGTTCAATAATCCCTCTCAGGAAATATTAACCCTTGATTCCAAGATACTAAAGGAGTCCCACTGAGACCCTGTATTTTTCATGTGAGTTCGTAGGAACAAATGAGTTACAGTACAATCATGAAGAAGTAAAATTAAACGATCTTATTGGAATCGTGGGACAGGAACACGGCTTTTCAAGTCTGACGGATAGTAGCCTCACCTCCACAATGGACTTGAGAGAAGAAAACCGGCAACGAAGCGAAGTTCGACAACACAGATTGCTTGTGGAGTTGTTAAAATGAGTCAGGATGGTTTCGCAGAAAGACTCTTCCTGCATCTCCGGACTCTAACTTTCATCCAAGTCCTCACTGAGAGACTGAGGGGTTTACTTAAAACTCCCATCCCATGTCGAATAGTACTACCCTCCATAAGAGACAAAAACAAACTTCTGACACTTCTCTGCCAACCTCCTGGGACGAAAGGCAAAGAATGACTGGGGGATGAGGGAAGTGGGAGGAATATTTAAGCCTTTGGCTGGGGTGTCTTTGCTTCCTCCTGGTGGCCAGGATCTTTTTTCCCAAAAGTAATGAATGCAGCTGTGGACTCTTTCCATTTATGAAGAAAATCCTTTTGATGTTTTGAGCTGGAGCACTGAGAGTCTCCAGAACACGCCTATCAGCTGCTGCATATTGTGAGTAGCCTGTATGCATATTACACCGCACTGTTCATTTGAAAACTTATATGCACATGAAGTGCCCTCTGTTTTGTTCGTCTAGGATGTTTAGATTAATCTTAATGTTAAGGGTTTTTAATAGAAAATATGAGACTTTAGACCAAATTTATGAATTTTTGGACACGTCCAAATATAATGTATTAAAGGTATACGGCTAGATTTAGAGTTTGGCGTTAGCCATCAAAAGCAGCGTTAAGGGGTCCTAATGCTGCTTTTTCACGCCCGCTGGTATTTAGAGTCAGTCAGGAAAGGGTCTACTGCTCACTTTCTTTCCGCGACTCAAGGCTACCGCAGATCCCCTTACGTCAATTGCGTATCCTATCTTTTCTATGGGATTTGCCTAACGCTGGTATTATGAGTCTTGGAAGAAGTGAGCGGTAGAGCCTCTACCGACAAGACTCCAACCGTCAAAAAAAGTCAGTAGTTAAGAGCTTTATGGGCTAACGCGGGAACATAAAGCTCTTAACTACCGTGCTACAAAGTACACTAACACCCATAAACTACCTATGAACCCCTAAACCGAGGCCCCCCCCACATCGCAAACCCTATAATAAATCTTTTTTAACCCTTAATCTTCCGCTCCAGACACCGCCGCAACCTACATTATAGCTATGAACCCCTAATCTACTGCCCCTAACATCGCCGACACCTATATTATATTTATTACCCCCTAATCTGCCCCCCCAACGTCGCCGCCACCTACCTACACTTATTAACCCCTAATCTGCCGACAGGACCTCGCCGCCACTATAATAAATGTATTAACCCCTAAACCGCCTCACTCCCGCCTCGCAAACACTATAATAAATTTTATTAACCCCTAATCTGCCCTCCCTAACATCACCGCCACCTACCTACAATTATTAACCCCTAATCTGCCGCCCCCAACATCGCCACTACTATAATAAAGTTATAAACCCCTAAACCTAAGTCTAACCCTAACAGCCCCCTAACTGAAATATAATTTAAATTAATCTAAATAAATTTACTATAATTAAATAAATTATTCCTATTTAAAACTAAATACTTACCTATAAAATAAACCCTAATATAGCTACAATATAACGAATAGTTACATTGTAGCTATTTTAGGATTTATATTTATTTTACAGGCAACTTTGTATTTATTTTAACTAGGTACAATAGCTATTAAATAGTTAATAACTATTTAATAGCTACCTAGTTAAAATAATTACAAAATTACCTGTAAAATAAATCCTAACCTAAGTTACAAATACACCTAACACTACATTATCAATAAATTAATTAAATAAATTACCTACAATTAGCTAAACTAAAATACAATTAAATAAACTAATCTATAATACAAAAAAAAAAAACCCCCACTAAATTACAGAAAATAAAATTTTTTTACAAGAAGTTTAAACTAATTACACCTAATCTAAGCCCCCTAAACTAATTACACCTAATCTAAGCCTCGGATTGACCTCGCATTCTATTGGCTGTTCCGATCAGCCAATAGAATGCGAGGTCAATCCAATTAGCTGATTGGATCAGCCAATCAGATTGAACTTCAATCTGATTGGCTGATTGAATCAGCCAATCAGATTTTTCTTACCTTTATTCCGATTGGCTGATAGAATCCTATCAGCCAATCGGAATTCGAGGGACGCCATCTTGGATGACGTCCCTTAAAGGAACCGTCATTCGTCGTTAGTCCGTCGGTAGAAGAGGATGGCTCCGCGTCGGCTGTATGGAAGATGGCTCCACTCCGCTCCGGATGGATGAAGATAAAAGACCCCGCTTGGATGAAGACTTCTACCGGATGGAGGACCTCTTCTTGCCCTGCTTGGATGAAGACTTCTACCGGATGGAGGACCTCTTCTTGCCCCGCTTGGATGAAGACTTCTACCGGATGGAGGACCTCTTCTTGCTCCGCTTAGATGAAGAATTCGGCTCGGCTGGGTGAAGACGACTCAAGGTAGGGAGATCTTCAGGGGGTTAGTGTTAGGTTTATTTAAGGGGGGTTTGGGTGGGTTAGAGTAGGGGTATGTGGGTGGTGGGTTTTAATGTTGGGGGGGTTGTATTTTTATTTACAGGTGAAACAGCTGATTACTTTGGGGCAATGCCCCGCAAAAAGCCCTTTTAAGGGCTGGTAAAAGAGCTGATTACTTTGTAATTTAGAATAGGGTAGGGCAATTTATAGGGGTTAATAAGTGTAGGTAGGTGGCGGCAACATTGGGGGGGGCAGATTAGGGGGTAATAAATATAATATAGGTGTCGGCGATGTTAGGGGCAGTAGATTAGGGGATCATACCTGTAATGTAGGTTGCGGCAGTGTCCGGAGTGGCAGATTAGGGGTTAATAATATAATGTAGGTGTCAGCGATAGCGGGGGCGGCAGATTAGGGGTTAATAAGTGTAAGGTTAGGGGTGTTAAGACTCTGGGTTCATGTTAGGGTGTTAGGTGTAGACTTACAGTAGAGAGTGTTTCCCCATAGGAAACAATGGGGCTGCGTTAGGAGCTGAACGCTGCTTTTTTGCAGGTGTTAGGTTTGTTTTCAGCCAGCTCAGCCCCATTGTATCCTATGGGGATATCGTGCATGAGCACGTTTTCCAGCTTACCGCTACCGTAGGCAACGCTGGTATTGAGGGTTGAAGTGGAGCTAAATTATGCTCAACGCTCCCTTTTCTGAGGCTAACGCAGCCATTCAGACAACTCTAAATACCAGCTTTGTCTTAAGGGTGCGCTGGGAAAAAAAAAGCAGCATTAGCACCGCGGGTCTTTACCGACAAAACTCTAAATCTAGGCGATAGAAAATAACGTACCCAAATTATGCACCTATTTATTCTACACTACATGTGCAACATCCCTGTGGATTTAAAAATAAAATTTACACTTACTAATAACTTAAAATCATACCTCTTTTTCATGGTAAAATAGTGCCCTGCTGCAGAACCCGATCCACCCTCCTTAAAAGAAGTAATTAGTCATTCTCAGCAACATATCCAATAGGAGATCACTCAATTACCCTAACAAACTTTTTAAATATGGGCAGTGAACTTGTCAACTGATTGACAAGCACGTCGAATGTAGGGCGTTCCATATTAAAATTGACTGACAGGACTGTCATGTGGATTCTATACTGAATAATAATAATCAATAGTGCCGTGTGAAGTTATCAAAGTCAGTGACAAGTCCTGCAGTACTGTATCATGAGTTTGTAATTATCGTTACTAATATGTACGGCTCCTAAACAATGCGCAATTGTTTATAATGCTTGCTGTTTATACATTTGCACATTGCTTAGTACATAACTTAAGCGACAATCTTTTGTTCTCCCCTCTGCGCTTATCTGATTATCATAAAAAAAAATGTCTTAGCCATTCAAGTAATGTTGCTGCTACCACACCATCCATATTGAACATTAAATTAATGCTCATAATTGCTGCACCTGCCTCCTCTACAAAACATGCAAGGATGCTAGCAAACAGGGAAAGTAACTCTGCAGTGAGTGATGCCGTGCTTACTTTATCTTCTTAAATGTGTGTGGAGATCCCAAGTTATTTTGAAATTTACACTATGGGGCATATTATCAAGTTCCGTATGGAGCTTGATGCCCCTTGTTTCGGCGTGAGCCTTCAGGCTTGCCAGAAACAGAAGTTATGAAGCAGCGGTCTAAAGACCACTGCTCCATAACTTGTCTGCCTGCTCTAAGGCAGCGGACAAAAATCAACCCAATCGAATACGATCGGGTTGATTGACACCCCCTGCTAGCGGCCGATTGGTCGCAAATCTGCAAGGTGCGGCATTGCACCAGCAGTTCACAAGAACTGCTGGTGCAGTGATAAATGCCGACAGCGTATGATGTCAGCATTTATCAATGTGCAGCGGACATGATGCGCTACTTCGTATCATGTCCACTCGCACATTAATAGCTATACCCCTTTATGTTGACAATATAGAAAAGTCACTTAGCCCATTAGCTGCCTCCGTCTCATGCCCGCTATTTGTGTTAGCACTGGCCCGGAAAGCAGAAGGGAGTACCTAGCAGTGCAAGTAACCTCCACTTAGCATCTTGCTTGTATAATACAAAATAAATTGTTTTAAAATCCAAGTAGATTATTAAGCACTATCAACTTATTAAAGTGAGTCCAAAAACACTGCTTTGTCTAATTGTGCTGTTCTGGCAGCAACAGCGCAGCTATGTAAGAAGAAGGGAGTGCCTAGCAGTTAAAGTAACCTCCCCTTAGCCCAGCCCCTCTTGCATTTTGTTTGTACACAGTAACGTTCAGCCTGCTACTTGAGCGTTACTGTGATGTAGCTAGTGTACGGGCAGAAGTGGGCATGCACTGGCGGCCATCTTTGAAACTGTTGATATGTGCGTACGATCGCACTTATTGGAGGATAGCGCTCAGCTCTGGAGGGCTTGGGCTAGATTACAATATTATAAAGTTAATTATATTAAAAGCGTTCATTTTATGAAATAGATGTTTATTGCAATATAGAATGAGATTAAATGTTAAATATAATGCCAAATTAAAAAAAAATTAGTTTTCTATCCCTTTAAATCAGGGTTAAATAACAAACATTTGGGGCAGCAATTTTTTTGGTGCACCGGTCCTGGAGGTACTGCAATACCAGGTCAATGCATGGAGTGGACAGAGCAAGCTCTTCTTCCATCTCCCTGTTTCAAAAATCCATTTAATATATGGCACCCAGATAGGATGCGTATCAGATATTAAACTGATAAGAACAGATACTACACTTGATCTTAGCCAAAAGGCCGAGAAGTGATGGGGGGCAGCAATTTTTAACGTCCACTCTCCATTTACAAACCTGTCTAGGTAATATATAATGATTTATAATTCTAAATTGAGATTCTCGTTGGTCAGCGGATATAGTATTCTTCCTCTCTACTATCTTCAAGCTAGTACTAATTATTTGTTTAGATATTTCTATCTTACAGTTCCTCTTCCATTTATCGATACATTTATCTAATTCCCTATCAATTGATTTATGTGATATTACATTATATATATCAGATATCTTAATTTTCCTTTTATCGGCAAGTTTACATAACTCTTGAAAAACATAATTTATGTAAGAACTTACCTGATAAATTAATTTCTTTAATATTGGCAAGAGTCCATGAGCTAGTGACATATGGGGTATACAATCCTACCAGGAGGGGCAAAGTTTCCCAAACCTCAAAATGCCTATAAATACACCCCCCACCACACCCACAATTCAGTTTAACGAATAGCCAAGTAGCGGGGTGATAAAGAAAGGAGTAAAACGCATCAACAAAGGAATTTGGAAATAATTGTGCTTTATACAAAAAAATCATAACCACCATAAAAAGGGTGGGCCTCATGGACTGTTGCCAATATGAAAGAAATGAATTTATCAGGTAAGTTATTACTTAAATTATGTTTTCTTTCATGTAATTGTCAAGAGTCCATGAGCTAGTAACGTATGGGATAGCAATACCCAAGATGTGGAACTCCATGCAAGAGTCACTAGAGAGGGAGGGATAAAATAAAAACAGCCTTTTCCCGCTAAAAAAAATTCATCCACAACCCAAAATATAAGTTTATTCTCATAAATGAAAAGGAAAACTTAAACATAAGCAGAAGATTCAAACTGAAACAGCTGCCTGAAGAACATTTCTACCAAAAACTGCTTCTGAAAAAGCAAATACATTAAAACGGTAGAATTTAGTAAATGTATGCAAAGAAGACCAAGTTGCTGCTTTGCAAATCTGATCAACTGAAGCTTCATTCTTAAAAGACCATGAAGTGGAGACTGATCTAGTAGAATGAGCAGTGATTCTCTGAGGCAGGGCTTGACCCGACTCCATATAAGCTTGATGAATCAAAAAGTTTAACCACGAAGCCAAGGAAACAGCAGGAGCCTTCTGACCTTTCCTAGAACCAGAAAAAATAACAAATAGACTAAAAGTCTTCCTGAAATCTTTAGTAGCTTCAACATTATATTTCAAAGCTCTTACCACATCCAAAGAATGTAAGGATCTCTCCAAAGAATTCTTAGGATTAGGACACAAGGAAGGGACAACAATTTCTCTATTAAAGGTACACTGAACCCAAATATTTTTTTTTCGTGATTCAGATAGAGCATGCAATTTTAAACAACTTTCTAATTTACTCTTATCAATTTTTCTTCGTTCTCTTGCTTTCTTTATTTGAAAAAGAAGGCATCTAAACTATGTTTTTGTTTCAGACCATGGAAGGCACTTTTTTATTGGTAGGTGAATTTACCCACCAATCAGCAAGAACAACACAGTGTGTTCACCAAAAATGGGCCGGCATCTAAACTTACATTCTTGTATTTCAAATAAAAATACCAAGAGAATGAAAATAATTTGATAATAGGAGTAAATTAGAAAGTTGCTTAATATTTCATGCTCTATCTGAATCACAGGATCTTAAATCATTAAATTTGAAGGCCTTAATGGAAGTGGGCAAGGTTGGCAACTGGACATCCGAACCAGCAATACAAACAATTGCTCTATGATGATTTTGGAGATCACTCTTGGAAGAACTAGAGGCGGAAAAATATAAGCAGGTTGATAACACCAAGGAAGTGTCAACGCATCCACTGCTTCCGCCTGAGGATCCCTGTACCTGGACAGGTACCTGGGAAGTTTCTTGTTTAGATGAGAAGCCATCAGATCTATTTCTGGAAGACTCCACATCTGAACAACCTGAGAAAACACATCTGGATGGAGGGACCACTCCCCCGGATGTAAAGTCTGATGGCTGAGATAATCCGCCTCCCTATTGTCTATACCTGGGATATGAACCGCAGAAATTAGACAGGAGCTGGATTTCGCCCAAGCAAGTATCCGAGATACTTCTTTCATAGCTTGGGGACAGTCACACCCTGATGATTGATATATGTCACAGTTGTGATATTGTCTGTCTGAAAACAAATGAACGGTTCTCTCTTCAACAGAGGCCAAATCTGAAGAGCCCTGAAAATCGCACAGAGTTCCAAAATATTGATTGGTAATCTCGCCTCTTGAGATTTCCAAACCCCTTGTGCTGTCAGAGATCCCCAAACAGCTCCCCAACCTGAAAGACTCGCAGCTGTTGTGATCACACTCCAGGTTGGACGAACAAAAGAGGCCCCTTGAACTATACAATGGTGATCTAACCACCAAGTCAGAGATAGTCGAACATTTGGATTTAAGGATATTAATTGTGATATCCTTGTATAATCCCTGCACCATTGGTTCAGCATACAAAGCTGGAGAGGTCTCATATGAAAACGAGCAAAGGGGATTGCGTCCAATGCTGCAGTCATGAGACCTAAAACTTCCATGCACATAGCTACTGAAGGGAATGACTGAGACTAAAGGTTCCGACAGGCTGCAACCAATTTTAAACGTCTCTTGTCTGTTAGAGACAGAGTCATGGACACTGAATCTATCTGGAAACCTAAAAAGGTGACCCTTGTCTGAGGAATCAAAGAACTTTTTGGTAAATTGATCCTCCAACCATGTTTTCGAAGAAACAACACTAGTTGATTTGTGTGAGATTCTGCAGAATGTAAAGACTGAGCTAGTACCAAGATATCATCCAAATAAGGAAACACTGCAATACCCCCGCTCTCTGATTACAGAGAGTAGGGCACCAAGAACCTTTGAAAAGATTCTTGGAGCTGTGGCTAGGCCAAAAGGAAGAGCGACAAATTGGTAATGCTTGTCTAGAAATGAGAATCTCAGAAACTGATAATTATCTGGATGAATCGGAATATGAAGATATGCATCCTGCAAGTCTATTGTGGACATATAATATCCTTGATGAACAAAAGGCTGAATAGTCCTTATAGTCACCATTTTGAAAGTTGGTACTCTTACATAACTATTCAAAATTTTCAGATCCAGAACTGGTCTGAATGAATTTTATTTCTTTGGGACAATGAATAGATTTGAATAAAACCCCAGATCCTGTTCCTGAAACGGAACTGGCATGATTACCCCTGAAAACTCCAGGTCTGAAACACACTTCAGGAAAGCCTGAGCCTTTACTGGATTTGCTGGGATGCGTGAGAGAAAAATATCTTCTAACAGGAGGTCTTACTCTGAATCCTATTCGGTACCCCTGAAAGACAATACTCAGAATCCATTGATTTTGGACAGAATTTGTCCAAACATCCTTGAAAAATCTTAATCTGCCCCCTACCAGCTGAGCTGGAATGAGGGCCGCATCTTCTTGCGGACTTGGAGGCTGGCTTAGGTTTCTTAAATGGCTTGGATTTATTCCAATTTGAGGAAGGCTTCCAATTGGAAACAGATTCCTTGGGGGAAGGATTAGGTTTCTGCTCCTTATTCTGTCGAAAGGAACGAAAACGATTAGAAGCTTTAGATTTACCCTTAGGTCTTTTATCCTGAGGCAAAAAAACTCCCTTCCCCCAAGTGACAGTTGAAATTATCGAATCCAACTGAGAACCAAATAACTTATTATCTTGGAAAGAAAGAGATAGCAATCTAGACTTATAAGTCATGTCAGCATTCCAAGATTTAAGCCACAAAGCTCTTCTAGCTAAAATAGCTAAATACATAGATTTAACATCAATTTTGATGATATCAAAAATGGCATCACAAATAAAATGATTAGCATGATGAAGCAAGCGAACAATGCTAGACAAATCAGAATCCAATTCTTGTTGCGCTAAAGTTTCCAACCAAAAAGTTGATGCAGCTGCAACATCAGCCAATGAAATTGCAGGCCTGAGAAGATGACCTGAATATAAATAGGTGAAAGAATGAAAACGAGGAGAAGCGCTAAAAAAGCTAAAGGTGCTAAATAGTTTAAAAATAATTGCTATGCAGACAAATTGAGATAAAAAAAGAATAAATTTACTTGCTTAACAAATATAATTTAAAACAAACAATCACATTGGTACATGTCCTACAAAAAAGAAAAAGACATAGATCACTTAAGAATCGGACGTCTCCGATGTATAAAAAACACAAAATAAAAACTGCTGTTGCCAATATAAACCTTGTCTCAGTATTATGAGGGGGAGGTCGGCATCAAATCTAAAGTCCTCAGATGATTCAAAAGAGAACCGAAGCCGGGTAAGTGTAAACCCGTTTTACCTTTAGGTGTACCGTCCGTGTATCAAGAGTCACCTCCGTGAGGCATATACGTGTCCCGTGACGTCACAAATCGGGAGGCGTCGTCTCTGTAGGGCAATCCTATTGGTCAGGATAGCTTGAAGGTAAACTATAGCGGCCGCTATAATATAGATGGTGAACTCCGCTCTTAGTGCAGGATCGCACGCAGGGTCACAGTATAACCAGATTTCCTCTGTAGATCTAATAGTAAACGGACCTTTAGTGTGTGACTTGAGACCGGCTTCAATTTAAGCGCATGACCCTTCACAGTGTAGTCCTCGTGTTGTCCGTGGGTAGCTTAAGAATCTTTCACTCCAATACAGAAATACAGTCCTTATAGACAAAATGTGAAGTGTAAGGCAGCTGTAACTATCATCAACGCGTTTCTCCCTCTTACAGGGCTTTCTCAAGATGAATTAGCTCCAGTTACAGCCTCCTTTTAAACAGTGTAGACTCATACCTATTGGTCAGGTGAGATTACTTTAACTGGCAGGTGTGTTTAATACAATTGGTCTATTGGCAACAGTACTGGCAACTTAGAAAAAATATATATCTAAATGAAATAAGAAACAAACCACTTATATCTAATTGGATTTGAGAATATATCTAGAGATGCTTGAATTGGGGCATTTGTATATTGGCCGCAATTTGCAGTCAAATAAGAATAAAAATAAAGGTTTAACTCAGGTTCAAAGGTGCTTTCAAAGAACAATATTACTTTCACTGAAAGGAGGATTTAAAAGAGCGACAAAGCATCCTTACTAAAATGGTCAAAAAATGTGACTTTGTGCTAGAAGTCATTATATACTAATGTACTTAAAGAAAGATAAGTAAAAACATTTTTATTTTTATTTTAAATATGCTTATATATACTACCAACCAAGGTGAAATTTTTTTTATTATATATAACTGCAGTTTTCTGCCGTTATGGGAAATTATATAGGTGCTTGCAATGACACAGTAATCGAATTTATCGATAGTGAACAATATTAAACTATGAAAGAGTAGCAGAGGTCCTGTGACTAATAAAAGTGGATACATATATATCCCATAAAACAAAAGGTATCAAGATTGTACAGTGACTAAATTTAAACGTTTAATTTTTAAATAGTGAGAATCTAAAGTTGATTAGAAACTATTAGAAATAAAATAAAAATAAGAAATAGAATAGTACAAAGTCGTACTTAAGCCAAAATTAATCTAAAACAAAGGGTGAGATGTCGAGTTCAGAGTTCAGACCAGCTGGATGTAAAGTGTCGTATTTATATATGTACTCCGCTTCTTTTATACATAGTAGTTTATCTATGTTACCTCCTCTCCAGTGACACTTAATGTGTTGTATTCCCCAGAAAGTTAAATCCTTTGTCTGCCCTTTATGAACTTCTTTGAAATGTTTGTAGAGTCTAGTATCTTCTCTTCCTTTCTCTATACATAACAGGTGCTCCCTGATCCTATCCTTTAGCATCCTTTTTGTTTCTCCAAAGTATATCAAATTGCAAGAACATTGGAGTACATAAATGACCCCTTTTGTCGTGCATCTGATAAGCTCTTTTATTTGAAATGGATCACCTTTAGGTGGAATTATTAAAGAGTTTTTCTTACAACTATGCTGGCAGGCCTTGCACGTATAGCAGGGGAAAAAACTTGCCACTTTCCTTCCTGCAATATCTAATTGTGTGTTCAGACTAGTTTTATTCTCTTGAAAAGTACTAGGAACTAATATTTGCTTTAAGTTTCTTGATTTTCTAAACACTAATCTTGGTCTATCAGTCAAATTCTTCCCTATAATGGGGTCTGCTTGTAGGATGTGCCAGTGTTTATTAAGAATTTTTCTTACAGTACCATGATCATTACTGTAATCAGTGATAAACGGTGTATCTATAGTATCTTTTTCATTTAAAATGTTTTTTTGTTTTTTTGTTTGTTTATAGGTGAGAAGTGTTTTCCTATTTGATGATCTAGCTCTACTAGTAGCACTTTGGACTAGCTCCTCATCATAGCCCCTATCCTTAAATTTCTCCATAAGTGTCCCTATTTGCTCCTCAAAGTCCATTAGTCTAGAGCAGTTCTTACGTATCCTTAAGGCTTGACCTACAGGGATATTTTCTTTCCATCGTTGAAGGTGACAACTGTCTGAATGTATAAAGCTGTTAGAGTCTACATCCTTAAAGTGTGTTTTTGTCTCAATAGAGTCATTTATCACCATGATTTCTAGGTCAAGGAAAGTGACTTTTTCTTGACTGTAATTAAATGTAAATTTTAGGCCTTTATCATTGATATTCATATTCGTGAGCATGTTATTCAACTCCATTTCGGAGCCCCCTCCAAATCATCAGCATATCGTCTATATATCTGCCATAGAGCACCAGGTTTGCACCAAAGCCACTCTCCATGAAGAAATTTTCTTCCCAGTGGCCTACAAAAAGATTGGCATAACTTGGTGCAAACCTCGTGCCCATAGCGGTCCCCTCAACTTGGAGATAGAAATTCTTATCAAACGAAAAATAGTTATTGTGTAATATGAAAGATATACTCTTTAACAAAAAGGAATTTTGTTCTAATTTAATGTCTGGGTCTGCATCCAGATACTTTTTAACAGCCGATAAACCTTGATGGTGATCAATCACCGTATAGAATGAGGTGATGTCGCAGGTTACTAGGAACCAATCTTTCTCCCATTTGATTGTATCAAGGATGTTTAAAACCTGAGTTCAATCTCTTAGATAGGAATTCAATTGCCTTACTTACTTCTGCAAGAATACATCCACATACTGTGAGAGATTAGATGAAAGAGATCCCACTCCGGAGATAATTGGCCTTCCAGGGGGGTTCTTAAGATCCTTATGGATCTTTGGAAGGAAATAGAAAACCGGGACCCTAGGGAATTTAGGGTCCAGGAAATCTACCTCCTTATTATTCAGAATTCCCAAATTCTTTCCTTCTATAATAATCTTTTTTAGATTGGCTGCAAATTTATTCGTAGGATTCAGTTCTAATTTTTTATATATTTTTTTTATCATTAAGTAGTCTTAGGGCTTCAGATTTATAATATTTTGTGTCCATGACCACAATCCCACCGCCCTTGTCGGCGGGCTTTATAGTCACGTCACCATTCTTCTTTAAGCCTTCAAAAATTAAAAGGTCTTGTTTACTCATATTTGATCTCATATATTGTGAAGGTTTACTTTTTTTGAGATCCCTAAGTACCATTAATTCAAATGTTTCCAAGTTACTCCCTTTGCAAAAAGTGGGATTAAATGTAGATTTATTTTTCAAATCTGTATGGATAAATTTTTCTTGTCTCACTTCAGTTTCTTTAGTCCTGTCTAAGGGGTCTTTTAAGAAATAGCGTTTGAGCGTTAAATTTCTTATGAATTTTTTTACATGTACATGTGTGTTAAACTTGTTCATTTTAGAGCTAGGTGCAAATGAGAGTCCATGACTCAAGATTCTTGTTTCGTCCTCTTTTAGCTGAATACTACTAATATTGAACACCCCATTTGTATCTATTTTATTCTCTGTGCCTCTTTTGCTCGTTCCCCTCCCTCTTGTTCCTCTAGAGGTCTTTTTCTGTTGCCCCAGACTTTTTCCAGATTTTCTTTTTGCAGATTTCTGGATGTGCCCTCCCTTGGAGGGCTTTGTCCTAAAAAATGAGTGTTATTACCTCCAGATTTAGGGGTCTCAAAATGCTGATATATCTGTCTATAATTATTCCTCACAGGTGTTTGCCATCTATCATTATTTTCCCAATGTCTATTTGAATTGTACATTGAATTTCTTCTATCATAATTGTATACCCAGTCTCTATTTGTGTTATATATTGATTGCCTTTTATCATGATGGTAGTTCTCATCTCTCGGGTTATTCGTTCTATAGTCCATATGTCTATATGTATTATGTTGATAGTAACCACTATATTGTCTATTGTATGTGTCTGGCCTCCATGATTGGTTTGTGTTCCTATTCCTATAATCCTGATCTCTATGGTTGGGATAATTACTTTTTTCTTTCTTTTTATAGCTGACTGTTGTCCAATTGTTTTGAGACGTAGTTAGATCCATCTCTTCATTTTTATTTTGTTCTGTAATATATAGTGGTTACTATCAACATAATACATATAGACATATGGACTATAGAACGAATAACCCGAGAGATGAGAACTACCATCATGATAAAAGGCAATCAATATATAACACAAATAGAGACTGGGGATACAATTATGATAGAAGAAATTCAATGTACAATTCAAATAGACATTGGGAAAATAATGATAGATGGCAAACACCTGTGAGGAATAATTATAGACAGACATATCAGCATTTTGAGACCCCTAAATCTGGAGGTAATAACACTCATTTTTTAGGACAAAGCCCTCCAAGGGAGGGCACATCCAGAAATCTGCAAAAAGAAAATCTGGAAAAAGTCTGGGGCAACAGAAAAAGACCTCTAGAGGAACAAGAGGGAGGGGAACGAGCAAAAGAGGCAAAGAGAATAAAATAGATACAAATGGGGTGTTCAATATTAGTAGTATTCAGCTAAAAGAGGACGAAACAAGAATCTTGAGTCATGGACTCTCATTTGCACCTAGCTCTAAAATGAACAAGTTTAACACACATGTACATGTAAAAAAATTCATAAGAAATTTAACGCTCAAACGCTATTTCTTAAAAGACCCCTTAGACAGGACTAAAGAAACTGAAGTGAGACAAGAAAAATTTATCCATACAGATTTGAAAAATAAATCTACATTTAATCCCACTTTTTGCAAAGGGAGTAACTTGGAAACATTTGAATTAATGGTACTTAGGGATCTCAAAAAAAGTAAACCTTCACAATATATGAGATCAAATATGAGTAAACAAGACCTTTTAATTTTGGAAGGCTTAAAGAAGAATGGTGACGTGACTATAAAGCCCGCCGACAAGGGCGGTGGGATTGTGGTCATGGACACAAAATATTATAAATCTGAAGCCCTAAGACTACTTAATGATAAAAAAACATATAAAAAATTAGAACTGAATCCTACGAATAAATTCGCAGCCAATCTAAAAAAGATTATTATAGAAGGAAAGAATTTGGGAATTCTGAATAATAAGGAGGTAGATTTCCTGGACCCTAAATTCCCTAGGGTCCCGGTTTTCTATTTCCTTCCAAAGATCCATAAGGATCTTAAGAACCCCCCTGGAAGGCCAATTATCTCCGGAGTGGGATCTCTTTCATCTAATCTCTCACAGTATGTGGATGTATTCTTGCAGAAGTATGTAAGGCAATTGAATTCCTATCTAAGAGATTCAACTCAGGTTTTAAACATCCTTGATACAATCAAATGGGAGAAAGATTGGTTCCTAGTAACCTGCGACATCACCTCATTATATACGGTGATTGATCACCATCAAGGTTTATCGGCTGTTAAAAAGTATCTGGATGCAGACCCAGACATTAAATTAGAACAAAATTCCTTTTTGTTAAAGAGTATATCTTTCATATTACACAATAACTATTTTTCGTTTGATAAGAATTTCTATCTCCAAGTTGAGGGGACCGCTATGGGCACGAGGTTTGCACCAAGTTATGCCAATCTTTTTGTAGGCCACTGGGAAGAAAATTTCTTCATGGAGAGTGGCTTTGGTGCAAACCTGGTGCTCTATGGCAGATATATAGACGATATGCTGATGATTTGGAGGGGCTCCGAAATGGAGTTGAATAACATGCTCACGAATATGAATATCAATGATAAAGGCCTAAAATTTACATTTAATTACAGTCAAGAAAAAGTCACTTTCCTTGACCTAGAAATCATGGTGATAAATGACTCTATTGAGACAAAAACACACTTTAAGGATGTAGACTCTAACAGCTTTATACATTCAGACAGTTGTCACCTTCAACGATGGAAAGAAAATATCCCTGTAGGTCAAGCCTTAAGGATACGTAAGAACTGCTCTAGACTAATGGACTTTGAGGAGCAAATAGGGACACTTATGGAGAAATTTAAGGATAGGGGCTATGATGAGGAGCTAGTCCAAAGTGCTACTAGTAGAGCTAGATCATCAAATAGGAAAACACTTCTCACCTATAAACAAACAAAAAAACAAAAAAACATTTTAAATGAAAAAGATACTATAGATACACCGTTTATCACTGATTACAGCAATGATCATGGTACTGTAAGAAAAATTCTTAATAAACACTGGCACATCCTACAAGCAGACCCCATTATAGGGAAGAATTTGACTGATAGACCAAGATTAGTGTTTAGAAAATCAAGAAACTTAAAGCAAATATTAGTTCCTAGTACTTTTCAAGAGAATAAAACTAGTCTGAACACACAATTAGATATTGCAGGAAGGAAAGTGGCAAGTTTTTTCCCCTGCTATACGTGCAAGGCCTGCCAGCATAGTTGTAAGAAAAACTCTTTAATAATTCCACCTAAAGGTGATCCATTTCAAATAAAAGAGCTTATCAGATGCACGACAAAAGGGGTCATTTATGTACTCCAATGTTCTTGCAATTTGATATACTTTGGAGAAACAAAAAGGATGCTAAAGGATAGGATCAGGGAGCACCTGTTATGTATAGAGAAAGGAAGAGAAGATACCAGACTCTACAAACATTTCAAAGAAGTTCATAAAGGGCAGACAAAGGATTTAACTTTCTGGGGAATACAACACATTAAGTGTCACTGGAGAGGAGGTAACATAGATAAACTACTATGTATAAAAGAAGCGGAGTACATATATAAATACGACACTTTACATCCAGCTGGTCTGAACTCTGAACTCGACATCTCACCCTTTGTTTTAGATTAATTTTGGCTTAAGTACGACTTTGTACTATTCTATTTCTTATTTTTATTTTATTTCTAATAGTTTCTAATCAACTTTAGATTCTCACTATTTAAAAATTAAACGTTTAAATTTAGTCACTGTACAATCTTGATACCTTTTGTTTTATGGGATATATATGTATCCACTTTTATTAGTCACAGGACCTCTGCTACTCTTTCATAGTTTAATATTGTTCACTATCGATAAATTCGATTACTGTGTCATTGCAAGCACCTATATAATTTCCCATAACGGCAGAAAACTGCAGTTATATATAATAAAAAAAATTTCACCTTGGTTGGTAGTATATATAAGCATATTTAAAATAAAAATAAAAATGTTTTTACTTATCTTTCTTTAAGTACATTAGTATATAATGACTTCTAGCACAAAGTCACATTTTTTGACCATTTTAGTAAGGATGCTTTGTCGCTCTTTTAAATCCTCCTTTCAGTGAAAGTAATATTGTTCTTTGAAAGCACCTTTGAACCTGAGTTAAACCTTTATTTTTATTCTTATTTGACTGCAAATTGCGGCCAATATACAAATGCCCCAATTCAAGCATCTCTAGATATATTCTCAAATCCAATTAGATATAAGTGGTTTGTTTCTTATTTCATTTAGATATATATTTTTTCTAAGTTGCCAGTACTGTTGCCAATAGACCAATTGTATTAAACACACCTGCCAGTTAAAGTAATCTCACCTGACCAATAGGTATGAGTCTACACTGTTTAAAAGGAGGCTGTAACTGGAGCTAATTCATCTTAAGAAAGCCCTGTAAGAGGGAGAAACGTGTTGATGATAGTTACAGCTGCCTTACACTTCACATTTTGTCTATAAGGACTGTATTTCTGTATTGGAGTGAAAGATTCTTAAGCTACCCACGGACAACACAAGGACTACACTGTGAAGGGCCATGCGCTTAAATTGAAGCCGGTCTCAAGTCACACACTAAAGGTCCGTTTACTATTAGATCTACAGAGGAAATCTGGTTATACTGTGACCCTGCGTGCGATCCTGCACTAAGAGCGGAGTTCACCATCTATATTATAGCGGCCGCTATAGTTTACCTTCAAGCTATCCTGACCAATAGGATTGCCCTACAGAGACGACGCCTCCTGATTTGTGACGTCACGGGACACGTATATGCCTCACGGAGGTGACTCTTGATACACGGACGGTACACCTAAAGGTAAAACGGGTTTACACTTACCCGGCTTCGGTTCTCTTTTGAATCATCTGAGGACTTTAGATTTGATGCCGACCTCCCCCTCATAATACTGAGACAAGGTTTATATTGGCAACAGCAGTTTTTATTTTGTGTTTTTTATACATCGGAGACGTCCGATTCTTAAGTGATCTATGTCTTTTTCTTTTTTGTAGGACATGTACCAATGTGATTGTTTGTTTTAAATTATATTTGTTAAGCAAGTAAATTTATTCTTTTTTTATCTCAATTTGTCTGCATAGCAATTATTTTTAAACTATTTAGCACCTTTAGCTTTTTTAGCGCTTCTCCTCGTTTTCATTCTTTCACTTATCCTTTTTTCCCTAATTTGAGGGACTTTAGGGTTGGAGTAGCTTGGTGCCTCTTGCGCACACTTTAACACACTTGCACACACCTGAATATAAATAGGCTATCCTTAGATAAGATTCAAGTTTCCTATCTAAAGGATCTTTAAAAGAAGTACTATCTTCCATAGGAATAGTAGTACGTTTAGCAAGAGTAGAGATAGCCCCATCAACTTTGGGATCTTTTCCCAAAACTCTAAAGTAACTGCTGGCAAAGGATACAATTTTTTAAACATTGAAGAAGGAATACAAGAAGTACCAGGCCTATTCCATTCCTTATAAATCATATCAGAAATAGCATCAGGAACTGGAGAAACCTCTGGAACAACTACAGGAGGTTTATTAACAGAATTTAAACGTTTGCTAGTTTTAATATCAAGAGGACTAGTTTCCTCCATATCCAATGTAATCAACACTTCTTTTAACAAAGAACGAATATACTCTATTTTAAATAAATAAGTAGATTTGTCATTGTCAATATCTGAGTCAGGATCTTCTGAACCAGATAGATCCTCATCAGAGAATGATAATTCAGTATGTTGTCGGTCTTTTGAAATTTCATCAACTTTATGAGAAGTTTTAAAAGACCTTTTACATTTATTAGAAGGCAGGATGCAGACAAAGCCTTCTGAATAGAATCAGCAATAAATTATTTTAAATTCACAGGTCTATCTTGTACATTAGAAGTTGAAGGAACATCAACAGGCAATGTACTATTACTGATGGACACATTATCTGCATGTAAAAGTTTATCATGACAACTATTACAAACCACAGCTGGAGATATAACCTCCACAAGTTTACAACAAATGCACTTAGCTTTGGTAGAACTGTTATCAGGCAGCAGGGTTCCAACAGTGATTTCTGAGACAGGATCAGATAGAGACATCTTGCAAATTTAAGAGAAAAAAACAACATATAAAGCAAAATTATCAATTTCCTTATATGGCAGTTTCAGGAATGGGAAAAAAATGCAAACAGTATAGCCCTCTGCAAGAGGCATATAGGAATGGGGTTTTAAATAATGAAAATATTTGGTGCCAAGTATGACGCACAATACAAACAGAAAATATTTTGGCGCTAACAAAATCCAGAAATGACACACTTGCGTCATTGAAGACGCAACCTTGTCAAAGGACTCGGCGTCAACTAATACGCTGGAAGTGACAAATTTGCGTCATCGAATGTAACTTTGCGCAAAAAAAATATCGTGCCAAAAATGATGCAATAAACTTTAGCATTTTGCGCCCTCGCAAGCCAAATTCTGCCTGCGAATTTGATAATGACAGTCAATTGAAAAAAAGACTATACCCCAGGTAAGAAATACATTTTCCTAAAAAATGCATTTCCCAGATATGAAACTGACAGTCTGCAAAAGGAAATATACTGAAAACCTGAATCATGGCAAATATAAGTACAATACATATATTTAGAACTTTATATAAATACATAAAGTGCCAAACCATAGCTGAGAGTGTCTTAAGAAATGAAAACATACTTACCAAAAGACACCCATCCACATATAGCAGATAGCCAAACCAGTACTGAAATGGTTATCAGTAGAGGTAATGGAATATGAGAGTATATCGTCAATCTGAAAAGGGAGATAGGAGATGAATCTCTACGACCGATAACAGAGAACCTATGAAATAGATCTCCCGTGAGGAAAACCATTGCATTCAATGGGGCATATGTATCAAGCTCCGAATGGAGCTTGATGCCCCGTGTTTCTGGTGAGCCTGCAGGCTCACCAGAAACAGCAGTTATGAAGCAGCGGTCACAAAGACCGCTGCTCCATAACCTGTCCGCCTGCTCTGAGCAGGCAGACAGACATCGCCACAATACAACCTGATCGAGTACGATCGGGTTGATTGACACCCCCCTGCTGGCGGCCTATTGGCCACGAGTCTGCAGGGGGTGGCGTTGCACCAGCAGCACTTGTGAGCTGCTTGTGCAATGCTGAATACGGTGAGCGTATTGCTCGACGTATTCAGCAAGGTCTGGCGGACCTGATCCGCAGTGTCGGATCAGGTACGCCAGACCTTGATACATATGCCCCAATAGGTGATACTCCCCTGACATCCCTCTGGGTGGGTGTGGTGAGGGGTGTATTTATAGGCATTTTGAGGTTTGGGAAACTTTGCCCCTCCTGGTAGGATTGTATATCCCATACGTCACTAGCTCATGGACTCTTGCCAATTACATGAAAGAAAGGAAAAGTCATCCATAGATCAGGATGTATTCTAATAATATATTTAATATAGTGAATTGCTTGATAATAATAGAACTCTTGAGAGAGGGGAATATCATAAATTGAAACAGGCTGGGTTTTATATAACTGTGAAAAGAGAGCAAAGACAGGCGCAGCCCAATTCAAGTGTAGTATTCTTTAATTCAGTGTAAGAGCACACGTGCAAATGGCTACTTACAAAATGCACAAATAAAAACTGCATATAAAGGTATCTTTACATCCAAACTGTGTTGCTATATAGCATACAGCTGTAAAACAAACTCTACGCGTTTCGTCTGAGAGCGCTCAGACTTTCTCAAGAGGTAAAAAATTGAAAGTGTTGCAAGCATGGTGCCTACCGGCTTTATAAAAGGAACCACTAATTGCATGATTGATTACCAGCCAATCAAAGTATAGGTGAAACTGATTGGTAGGTGAGCATGTTAAGTTAGAAGAATGCTTTGCATAATTACATGTCTGAAAGGCATATATGATTTGTTCAGTACAAGCATCTTGAATGAAAAATAGAGGTTGAGAAATAAAAATAATAATGAAAATGCAGATGAACATGGATATGAAAAAATAACAATAAACATAAATTATGCTACATATACAAACTATGCAAAAATTAGCATTATGTTAAAAAACCTTGAATATTAAAAACAAGAGAAATGTTTAAAAACAATGTTTTTGAACAAATGAAATTTATAATTTAAAATTTGCTGTTATGTATATAAAATGTATTTGTAATAAAACTACATAAAAGCGTGCAGGTCTAATTCTAAATTTAGACCTGCTGGTTGCATGGTGTTTAGTTGATAAATCCACCATGATTCTCTACGTCTGAGTGTTAAAAGCCTGTTTGGAAATTTATTAGGGGGTATCCAGTCTATGACTTGGATTTTTAGGGATGAAGGATTTGAATTGTGATGTAATTTAAAATGTTCTGGCACACTGTGTGTCATAAGGCCATTCTTTATATTGTTGACATGTTCTCCCAGCCTTGTACGTATGCTTCTTTTGGTTCTTCCTATATAGATCAAATTGCAGCTGCATTTCAGCAGGTAAACTACATAGGTGGTACGGCAATTACTCTTATATTTTTGTTTGAATGTTATATCGCCCCCTGAGTTGGTAAAGGTGACCTCCCTATTTACATGTTGGCACATACCACATCTGGATACCCCGCATTTGTAGGTGCCGGGTTTTTGTTGTAACCAGTGTGTTTTATCCTTAATTGTACAAGGTTTGTTGGGATTACGTAATCTTGTCGGTGCTAAAATATTTTTAAAATCCATATTTTTTCTGAAAGTTACCATAGTTGATCTGGTAAAATATCGCCCAGTATGGGATCTGCCTTTAACACGCCCCAATGTTTCTTTAAAATATTTTGTATTTCTCTTGAACCCTGACTGTATGTTGTGATGAATCTGACATTATTTGATGTATTGGATTGTCTCCTTCGTTTTGATTTTTCAGTGGGAAGTAAAAGAGTTTTTCTGTCCATTAGAGAAACTTTAGTTTTAGCCTGTTCTAATATCTCAACTGAATAAACCTTTTCAATGAATCTGGAGTCTAATAGAGCACTCTCTTGATTGTAATCACTTATTTTGGTGCAGTTTCTCTTAACCCTTTGGTATTGCCCCAGGGGGATATTGGTCTTCCATCTGGGTAAATGGCCACTACCTGCATTAAGGAACCCATTCTTATCAGTTGGCTTTCTAAAATTCTTCACTACTACCTTATTCTGTTCATCAATATATAAAATTAAATCGAGGAACTCTATTTGTTTGGTGTCTATTTTTTATGTGAATTTTAAGTTATAGTTGTTTGTATTGATATGTTCTATGAACTCTTTACATAGTATTTCACTTCCCCTCCAGATGATAATCACATCGTCTATGTACCGAAAATAACAAATTAGGTTATTGTGATAAGGGTTATTTGTCCAAATGCGATTATTCTCAAAATGGTGCATGTAGAGATTGGCATACGATGGGGCGAATGTGGTCCCCATCGCAGTGCCCTGTATCTGTCTGTAAAACTGCTTGTCAAATGTAAAATAATTGTGTGAAAGTATAAAATTAATACCTGTTAAGATAAACTCAAGATGTTGGTGAGGTGAGAAGTCTTCAATTAGTATTTCTTTAATAGCCTTGATTCCTTGGTCGTGCGGTATACAAGTGTATAGCGACGATACGTCGCAGGATACCCACAAAAAATAATTCAACCAATCTAACCCAATCTAGCCCCAAACAAATTTCAGACTTATATTGATGTGCAAAAATATATTAGAAACCTGACCCTAAAAAGGTATTTTTTGAAGAACACACCCAGAATCACACCGACACTGCCCATTATTTTGGACCACTCTGACCAATCTGCCCTGGCAACACTCAATGAACTAGATACGGGGGTGACCTTTACCAATACATTGACACAAAATCAATCTGATTTGTTAGATCTTAGCACACACAATCTCGAGGAAAGTATCAAACATAGTGATTTCTACATCTTCAAGCTAGTACTAATTATTTGTTTAGATATTTCTATCTTACAGTTCCTCTTCCATTTATCGATACATTTATCGATACATTTATCTAATTCCCTATCAATTGATTTATGTGATATTACATTATATATATCAGATATCTTAATTTTCCTTTTATCGGCAAGTTTACATAACTCTTGAAAAACATAATTTATGTAAGAACTTACCTGATAAATTAATTTCTTTAATATTGGCAAGAGTCCATGAGCTAGTGACATATGGGGTATACAATCCTACCAGGAGGGGCAAAGTTTCCCAAACCTCAAAATGCCTATAAATACACCCCCCACCACACCCACAATTCAGTTTAACGAATAGCCAAGTAGCGGGGTGATAAAGAAAGGAGTAAAACGCATCAACAAAGGAATTTGGAAATAATTGTGCTTTATACAAAAAAATCATAACCACCATAAAAAGGGTGGGCCTCATGGACTGTTGCCAATATGAAAGAAATGAATTTATCAGGTAAGTTATTACTTAAATTATGTTTTCTTTCATGTAATTGTCAAGAGTCCATGAGCTAGTAACGTATGGGATAGCAATACCCAAGATGTGGAACTCCATGCAAGAGTCACTAGAGAGGGAGGGATAAAATAAAAACAGCCTTTTCCCGCTAAAAAAAATTCATCCACAACCCAAAATATAAGTTTATTCTCATAAATGAAAAGGAAAACTTAAACATAAGCAGAAGATTCAAACTGAAACAGCTGCCTGAAGAACATTTCTACCAAAAACTGCTTCTGAAAAAGCAAATACATTAAAACGGTAGAATTTAGTAAATGTATGCAAAGAAGACCAAGTTGCTGCTTTGCAAATCTGATCAACTGAAGCTTCATTCTTAAAAGACCATGAAGTGGAGACTGATCTAGTAGAATGAGCAGTGATTCTCTGAGGCAGGGCTTGACCCGACTCCATATAAGCTTGATGAATCAAAAAGTTTAACCACGAAGCCAAGGAAACAGCAGGAGCCTTCTGACCTTTCCTAGAACCAGAAAAAATAACAAATAGACTAAAAGTCTTCCTGAAATCTTTAGTAGCTTCAACATTATATTTCAAAGCTCTTACCACATCCAAAGAATGTAAGGATCTCTCCAAAGAATTCTTAGGATTAGGACACAAGGAAGGGACAACAATTTCTCTATTAAAGGTACACTGAACCCAAATATTTTTTTTTCGTGATTCAGATAGAGCATGCAATTTTAAACAACTTTCTAATTTACTCTTATCAATTTTTCTTCGTTCTCTTGCTTTCTTTATTTGAAAAAGAAGGCATCTAAACTATGTTTTTGTTTCAGACCATGGAAGGCACTTTTTTATTGGTAGGTGAATTTACCCACCAATCAGCAAGAACAACACAGTGTGTTCACCAAAAATGGGCCGGCATCTAAACTTACATTCTTGTATTTCAAATAAAAATACCAAGAGAATGAAAATAATTTGATAATAGGAGTAAATTAGAAAGTTGCTTAATATTTCATGCTCTATCTGAATCACAGGATCTTAAATCATTAAATTTGAAGGCCTTAATGGAAGTGGGCAAGGTTGGCAACTGGACATCCGAACCAGCAATACAAACAATTGCTCTATGATGATTTTGGAGATCACTCTTGGAAGAACTAGAGGCGGAAAAATATAAGCAGGTTGATAACACCAAGGAAGTGTCAACGCATCCACTGCTTCCGCCTGAGGATCCCTGTACCTGGACAGGTACCTGGGAAGTTTCTTGTTTAGATGAGAAGCCATCAGATCTATTTCTGGAAGACTCCACATCTGAACAACCTGAGAAAACACATCTGGATGGAGGGACCACTCCCCCGGATGTAAAGTCTGATGGCTGAGATAATCCGCCTCCCTATTGTCTATACCTGGGATATGAACCGCAGAAATTAGACAGGAGCTGGATTTCGCCCAAGCAAGTATCCGAGATACTTCTTTCATAGCTTGGGGACAGTCACACCCTGATGATTGATATATGTCACAGTTGTGATATTGTCTGTCTGAAAACAAATGAACGGTTCTCTCTTCAACAGAGGCCAAATCTGAAGAGCCCTGAAAATCGCACAGAGTTCCAAAATATTGATTGGTAATCTCGCCTCTTGAGATTTCCAAACCCCTTGTGCTGTCAGAGATCCCCAAACAGCTCCCCAACCTGAAAGACTCGCAGCTGTTGTGATCACACTCCAGGTTGGACGAACAAAAGAGGCCCCTTGAACTATACAATGGTGATCTAACCACCAAGTCAGAGATAGTCGAACATTTGGATTTAAGGATATTAATTGTGATATCCTTGTATAATCCCTGCACCATTGGTTCAGCATACAAAGCTGGAGAGGTCTCATATGAAAACGAGCAAAGGGGATTGCGTCCAATGCTGCAGTCATGAGACCTAAAACTTCCATGCACATAGCTACTGAAGGGAATGACTGAGACTAAAGGTTCCGACAGGCTGCAACCAATTTTAAACGTCTCTTGTCTGTTAGAGACAGAGTCATGGACACTGAATCTATCTGGAAACCTAAAAAGGTGACCCTTGTCTGAGGAATCAAAGAACTTTTTGGTAAATTGATCCTCCAACCATGTTTTCGAAGAAACAACACTAGTTGATTTGTGTGAGATTCTGCAGAATGTAAAGACTGAGCTAGTACCAAGATATCATCCAAATAAGGAAACACTGCAATACCCCGCTCTCTGATTACAGAGAGTAGGGCACCAAGAACCTTTGAAAAGATTCTTGGAGCTGTGGCTAGGCCAAAAGGAAGAGCGACAAATTGGTAATGCTTGTCTAGAAATGAGAATCTCAGAAACTGATAATTATCTGGATGAATCGGAATATGAAGATATGCATCCTGCAAGTCTATTGTGGACATATAATATCCTTGATGAACAAAAGGCTGAATAGTCCTTATAGTCACCATTTTGAAAGTTGGTACTCTTACATAACTATTCAAAATTTTCAGATCCAGAACTGGTCTGAATGAATTTTATTTCTTTGGGACAATGAATAGATTTGAATAAAACCCCAGATCCTGTTCCTGAAACGGAACTGGCATGATTACCCCTGAAAACTCCAGGTCTGAAACACACTTCAGGAAAGCCTGAGCCTTTACTGGATTTGCTGGGATGCGTGAGAGAAAAATATCTTCTAACAGGAGGTCTTACTCTGAATCCTATTCGGTACCCCTGAAAGACAATACTCAGAATCCATTGATTTTGGACAGAATTTGTCCAAACATCCTTGAAAAATCTTAATCTGCCCCCTACCAGCTGAGCTGGAATGAGGGCCGCATCTTCTTGCGGACTTGGAGGCTGGCTTAGGTTTCTTAAATGGCTTGGATTTATTCCAATTTGAGGAAGGCTTCCAATTGGAAACAGATTCCTTGGGGGAAGGATTAGGTTTCTGCTCCTTATTCTGTCGAAAGGAACGAAAACGATTAGAAGCTTTAGATTTACCCTTAGGTCTTTTATCCTGAGGCAAAAAAACTCCCTTCCCCCAAGTGACAGTTGAAATTATCGAATCCAACTGAGAACCAAATAACTTATTATCTTGGAAAGAAAGAGATAGCAATCTAGACTTATAAGTCATGTCAGCATTCCAAGATTTAAGCCACAAAGCTCTTCTAGCTAAAATAGCTAAATACATAGATTTAACATCAATTTTGATGATATCAAAAATGGCATCACAAATAAAATGATTAGCATGATGAAGCAAGCGAACAATGCTAGACAAATCAGAATCCAATTCTTGTTGCGCTAAAGTTTCCAACCAAAAAGTTGATGCAGCTGCAACATCAGCCAATGAAATTGCAGGCCTGAGAAGATGACCTGAATATAAATAGGTGAAAGAATGAAAACGAGGAGAAGCGCTAAAAAAGCTAAAGGTGCTAAATAGTTTAAAAATAATTGCTATGCAGACAAATTGAGATAAAAAAAGAATAAATTTACTTGCTTAACAAATATAATTTAAAACAAACAATCACATTGGTACATGTCCTACAAAAAAGAAAAAGACATAGATCACTTAAGAATCGGACGTCTCCGATGTATAAAAAACACAAAATAAAAACTGCTGTTGCCAATATAAACCTTGTCTCAGTATTATGAGGGGGAGGTCGGCATCAAATCTAAAGTCCTCAGATGATTCAAAAGAGAACCGAAGCCGGGTAAGTGTAAACCCGTTTTACCTTTAGGTGTACCGTCCGTGTATCAAGAGTCACCTCCGTGAGGCATATACGTGTCCCGTGACGTCACAAATCGGGAGGCGTCGTCTCTGTAGGGCAATCCTATTGGTCAGGATAGCTTGAAGGTAAACTATAGCGGCCGCTATAATATAGATGGTGAACTCCGCTCTTAGTGCAGGATCGCACGCAGGGTCACAGTATAACCAGATTTCCTCTGTAGATCTAATAGTAAACGGACCTTTAGTGTGTGACTTGAGACCGGCTTCAATTTAAGCGCATGACCCTTCACAGTGTAGTCCTCGTGTTGTCCGTGGGTAGCTTAAGAATCTTTCACTCCAATACAGAAATACAGTCCTTATAGACAAAATGTGAAGTGTAAGGCAGCTGTAACTATCATCAACGCGTTTCTCCCTCTTACAGGGCTTTCTCAAGATGAATTAGCTCCAGTTACAGCCTCCTTTTAAACAGTGTAGACTCATACCTATTGGTCAGGTGAGATTACTTTAACTGGCAGGTGTGTTTAATACAATTGGTCTATTGGCAACAGTACTGGCAACTTAGAAAAAATATATATCTAAATGAAATAAGAAACAAACCACTTATATCTAATTGGATTTGAGAATATATCTAGAGATGCTTGAATTGGGGCATTTGTATATTGGCCGCAATTTGCAGTCAAATAAGAATAAAAATAAAGGTTTAACTCAGGTTCAAAGGTGCTTTCAAAGAACAATATTACTTTCACTGAAAGGAGGATTTAAAAGAGCGACAAAGCATCCTTACTAAAATGGTCAAAAAATGTGACTTTGTGCTAGAAGTCATTATATACTAATGTACTTAAAGAAAGATAAGTAAAAACATTTTTATTTTTATTTTAAATATGCTTATATATACTACCAACCAAGGTGAAATTTTTTTTATTATATATAACTGCAGTTTTCTGCCGTTATGGGAAATTATATAGGTGCTTGCAATGACACAGTAATCGAATTTATCGATAGTGAACAATATTAAACTATGAAAGAGTAGCAGAGGTCCTGTGACTAATAAAAGTGGATACATATATATCCCATAAAACAAAAGGTATCAAGATTGTACAGTGACTAAATTTAAACGTTTAATTTTTAAATAGTGAGAATCTAAAGTTGATTAGAAACTATTAGAAATAAAATAAAAATAAGAAATAGAATAGTACAAAGTCGTACTTAAGCCAAAATTAATCTAAAACAAAGGGTGAGATGTCGAGTTCAGAGTTCAGACCAGCTGGATGTAAAGTGTCGTATTTATATATGTACTCCGCTTCTTTTATACATAGTAGTTTATCTATGTTACCTCCTCTCCAGTGACACTTAATGTGTTGTATTCCCCAGAAAGTTAAATCCTTTGTCTGCCCTTTATGAACTTCTTTGAAATGTTTGTAGAGTCTAGTATCTTCTCTTCCTTTCTCTATACATAACAGGTGCTCCCTGATCCTATCCTTTAGCATCCTTTTTGTTTCTCCAAAGTATATCAAATTGCAAGAACATTGGAGTACATAAATGACCCCTTTTGTCGTGCATCTGATAAGCTCTTTTATTTGAAATGGATCACCTTTAGGTGGAATTATTAAAGAGTTTTTCTTACAACTATGCTGGCAGGCCTTGCACGTATAGCAGGGGAAAAAACTTGCCACTTTCCTTCCTGCAATATCTAATTGTGTGTTCAGACTAGTTTTATTCTCTTGAAAAGTACTAGGAACTAATATTTGCTTTAAGTTTCTTGATTTTCTAAACACTAATCTTGGTCTATCAGTCAAATTCTTCCCTATAATGGGGTCTGCTTGTAGGATGTGCCAGTGTTTATTAAGAATTTTTCTTACAGTACCATGATCATTACTGTAATCAGTGATAAACGGTGTATCTATAGTATCTTTTTCATTTAAAATGTTTTTTTGTTTTTTTGTTTGTTTATAGGTGAGAAGTGTTTTCCTATTTGATGATCTAGCTCTACTAGTAGCACTTTGGACTAGCTCCTCATCATAGCCCCTATCCTTAAATTTCTCCATAAGTGTCCCTATTTGCTCCTCAAAGTCCATTAGTCTAGAGCAGTTCTTACGTATCCTTAAGGCTTGACCTACAGGGATATTTTCTTTCCATCGTTGAAGGTGACAACTGTCTGAATGTATAAAGCTGTTAGAGTCTACATCCTTAAAGTGTGTTTTTGTCTCAATAGAGTCATTTATCACCATGATTTCTAGGTCAAGGAAAGTGACTTTTTCTTGACTGTAATTAAATGTAAATTTTAGGCCTTTATCATTGATATTCATATTCGTGAGCATGTTATTCAACTCCATTTCGGAGCCCCCTCCAAATCATCAGCATATCGTCTATATATCTGCCATAGAGCACCAGGTTTGCACCAAAGCCACTCTCCATGAAGAAATTTTCTTCCCAGTGGCCTACAAAAAGATTGGCATAACTTGGTGCAAACCTCGTGCCCATAGCGGTCCCCTCAACTTGGAGATAGAAATTCTTATCAAACGAAAAATAGTTATTGTGTAATATGAAAGATATACTCTTTAACAAAAAGGAATTTTGTTCTAATTTAATGTCTGGGTCTGCATCCAGATACTTTTTAACAGCCGATAAACCTTGATGGTGATCAATCACCGTATAGAATGAGGTGATGTCGCAGGTTACTAGGAACCAATCTTTCTCCCATTTGATTGTATCAAGGATGTTTAAAACCTGAGTTCAATCTCTTAGATAGGAATTCAATTGCCTTACTTACTTCTGCAAGAATACATCCACATACTGTGAGAGATTAGATGAAAGAGATCCCACTCCGGAGATAATTGGCCTTCCAGGGGGGTTCTTAAGATCCTTATGGATCTTTGGAAGGAAATAGAAAACCGGGACCCTAGGGAATTTAGGGTCCAGGAAATCTACCTCCTTATTATTCAGAATTCCCAAATTCTTTCCTTCTATAATAATCTTTTTTAGATTGGCTGCAAATTTATTCGTAGGATTCAGTTCTAATTTTTTATATATTTTTTTTATCATTAAGTAGTCTTAGGGCTTCAGATTTATAATATTTTGTGTCCATGACCACAATCCCACCGCCCTTGTCGGCGGGCTTTATAGTCACGTCACCATTCTTCTTTAAGCCTTCAAAAATTAAAAGGTCTTGTTTACTCATATTTGATCTCATATATTGTGAAGGTTTACTTTTTTTGAGATCCCTAAGTACCATTAATTCAAATGTTTCCAAGTTACTCCCTTTGCAAAAAGTGGGATTAAATGTAGATTTATTTTTCAAATCTGTATGGATAAATTTTTCTTGTCTCACTTCAGTTTCTTTAGTCCTGTCTAAGGGGTCTTTTAAGAAATAGCGTTTGAGCGTTAAATTTCTTATGAATTTTTTTACATGTACATGTGTGTTAAACTTGTTCATTTTAGAGCTAGGTGCAAATGAGAGTCCATGACTCAAGATTCTTGTTTCGTCCTCTTTTAGCTGAATACTACTAATATTGAACACCCCATTTGTATCTATTTTATTCTCTTTGCCTCTTTTGCTCGTTCCCCTCCCTCTTGTTCCTCTAGAGGTCTTTTTCTGTTGCCCCAGACTTTTTCCAGATTTTCTTTTTGCAGATTTCTGGATGTGCCCTCCCTTGGAGGGCTTTGTCCTAAAAAATGAGTGTTATTACCTCCAGATTTAGGGGTCTCAAAATGCTGATATATCTGTCTATAATTATTCCTCACAGGTGTTTGCCATCTATCATTATTTTCCCAATGTCTATTTGAATTGTACATTGAATTTCTTCTATCATAATTGTATACCCAGTCTCTATTTGTGTTATATATTGATTGCCTTTTATCATGATGGTAGTTCTCATCTCTCGGGTTATTCGTTCTATAGTCCATATGTCTATATGTATTATGTTGATAGTAACCACTATATTGTCTATTGTATGTGTCTGGCCTCCATGATTGGTTTGTGTTCCTATTCCTATAATCCTGATCTCTATGGTTGGGATAATTACTTTTTTCTTTCTTTTTATAGCTGACTGTTGTCCAATTGTTTTGAGACGTAGTTAGATCCATCTCTTCATTTTTATTTTGTTCTGTAATATATAGTGGTTACTATCAACATAATACATATAGACATATGGACTATAGAACGAATAACCCGAGAGATGAGAACTACCATCATGATAAAAGGCAATCAATATATAACACAAATAGAGACTGGGGATACAATTATGATAGAAGAAATTCAATGTACAATTCAAATAGACATTGGGAAAATAATGATAGATGGCAAACACCTGTGAGGAATAATTATAGACAGACATATCAGCATTTTGAGACCCCTAAATCTGGAGGTAATAACACTCATTTTTTAGGACAAAGCCCTCCAAGGGAGGGCACATCCAGAAATCTGCAAAAAGAAAATCTGGAAAAAGTCTGGGGCAACAGAAAAAGACCTCTAGAGGAACAAGAGGGAGGGGAACGAGCAAAAGAGGCAAAGAGAATAAAATAGATACAAATGGGGTGTTCAATATTAGTAGTATTCAGCTAAAAGAGGACGAAACAAGAATCTTGAGTCATGGACTCTCATTTGCACCTAGCTCTAAAATGAACAAGTTTAACACACATGTACATGTAAAAAAATTCATAAGAAATTTAACGCTCAAACGCTATTTCTTAAAAGACCCCTTAGACAGGACTAAAGAAACTGAAGTGAGACAAGAAAAATTTATCCATACAGATTTGAAAAATAAATCTACATTTAATCCCACTTTTTGCAAAGGGAGTAACTTGGAAACATTTGAATTAATGGTACTTAGGGATCTCAAAAAAAGTAAACCTTCACAATATATGAGATCAAATATGAGTAAACAAGACCTTTTAATTTTGGAAGGCTTAAAGAAGAATGGTGACGTGACTATAAAGCCCGCCGACAAGGGCGGTGGGATTGTGGTCATGGACACAAAATATTATAAATCTGAAGCCCTAAGACTACTTAATGATAAAAAAACATATAAAAAATTAGAACTGAATCCTACGAATAAATTCGCAGCCAATCTAAAAAAGATTATTATAGAAGGAAAGAATTTGGGAATTCTGAATAATAAGGAGGTAGATTTCCTGGACCCTAAATTCCCTAGGGTCCCGGTTTTCTATTTCCTTCCAAAGATCCATAAGGATCTTAAGAACCCCCCTGGAAGGCCAATTATCTCCGGAGTGGGATCTCTTTCATCTAATCTCTCACAGTATGTGGATGTATTCTTGCAGAAGTATGTAAGGCAATTGAATTCCTATCTAAGAGATTCAACTCAGGTTTTAAACATCCTTGATACAATCAAATGGGAGAAAGATTGGTTCCTAGTAACCTGCGACATCACCTCATTATATACGGTGATTGATCACCATCAAGGTTTATCGGCTGTTAAAAAGTATCTGGATGCAGACCCAGACATTAAATTAGAACAAAATTCCTTTTTGTTAAAGAGTATATCTTTCATATTACACAATAACTATTTTTCGTTTGATAAGAATTTCTATCTCCAAGTTGAGGGGACCGCTATGGGCACGAGGTTTGCACCAAGTTATGCCAATCTTTTTGTAGGCCACTGGGAAGAAAATTTCTTCATGGAGAGTGGCTTTGGTGCAAACCTGGTGCTCTATGGCAGATATATAGACGATATGCTGATGATTTGGAGGGGCTCCGAAATGGAGTTGAATAACATGCTCACGAATATGAATATCAATGATAAAGGCCTAAAATTTACATTTAATTACAGTCAAGAAAAAGTCACTTTCCTTGACCTAGAAATCATGGTGATAAATGACTCTATTGAGACAAAAACACACTTTAAGGATGTAGACTCTAACAGCTTTATACATTCAGACAGTTGTCACCTTCAACGATGGAAAGAAAATATCCCTGTAGGTCAAGCCTTAAGGATACGTAAGAACTGCTCTAGACTAATGGACTTTGAGGAGCAAATAGGGACACTTATGGAGAAATTTAAGGATAGGGGCTATGATGAGGAGCTAGTCCAAAGTGCTACTAGTAGAGCTAGATCATCAAATAGGAAAACACTTCTCACCTATAAACAAACAAAAAAACAAAAAAACATTTTAAATGAAAAAGATACTATAGATACACCGTTTATCACTGATTACAGCAATGATCATGGTACTGTAAGAAAAATTCTTAATAAACACTGGCACATCCTACAAGCAGACCCCATTATAGGGAAGAATTTGACTGATAGACCAAGATTAGTGTTTAGAAAATCAAGAAACTTAAAGCAAATATTAGTTCCTAGTACTTTTCAAGAGAATAAAACTAGTCTGAACACACAATTAGATATTGCAGGAAGGAAAGTGGCAAGTTTTTTCCCCTGCTATACGTGCAAGGCCTGCCAGCATAGTTGTAAGAAAAACTCTTTAATAATTCCACCTAAAGGTGATCCATTTCAAATAAAAGAGCTTATCAGATGCACGACAAAAGGGGTCATTTATGTACTCCAATGTTCTTGCAATTTGATATACTTTGGAGAAACAAAAAGGATGCTAAAGGATAGGATCAGGGAGCACCTGTTATGTATAGAGAAAGGAAGAGAAGATACCAGACTCTACAAACATTTCAAAGAAGTTCATAAAGGGCAGACAAAGGATTTAACTTTCTGGGGAATACAACACATTAAGTGTCACTGGAGAGGAGGTAACATAGATAAACTACTATGTATAAAAGAAGCGGAGTACATATATAAATACGACACTTTACATCCAGCTGGTCTGAACTCTGAACTCGACATCTCACCCTTTGTTTTAGATTAATTTTGGCTTAAGTACGACTTTGTACTATTCTATTTCTTATTTTTATTTTATTTCTAATAGTTTCTAATCAACTTTAGATTCTCACTATTTAAAAATTAAACGTTTAAATTTAGTCACTGTACAATCTTGATACCTTTTGTTTTATGGGATATATATGTATCCACTTTTATTAGTCACAGGACCTCTGCTACTCTTTCATAGTTTAATATTGTTCACTATCGATAAATTCGATTACTGTGTCATTGCAAGCACCTATATAATTTCCCATAACGGCAGAAAACTGCAGTTATATATAATAAAAAAAATTTCACCTTGGTTGGTAGTATATATAAGCATATTTAAAATAAAAATAAAAATGTTTTTACTTATCTTTCTTTAAGTACATTAGTATATAATGACTTCTAGCACAAAGTCACATTTTTTGACCATTTTAGTAAGGATGCTTTGTCGCTCTTTTAAATCCTCCTTTCAGTGAAAGTAATATTGTTCTTTGAAAGCACCTTTGAACCTGAGTTAAACCTTTATTTTTATTCTTATTTGACTGCAAATTGCGGCCAATATACAAATGCCCCAATTCAAGCATCTCTAGATATATTCTCAAATCCAATTAGATATAAGTGGTTTGTTTCTTATTTCATTTAGATATATATTTTTTCTAAGTTGCCAGTACTGTTGCCAATAGACCAATTGTATTAAACACACCTGCCAGTTAAAGTAATCTCACCTGACCAATAGGTATGAGTCTACACTGTTTAAAAGGAGGCTGTAACTGGAGCTAATTCATCTTAAGAAAGCCCTGTAAGAGGGAGAAACGTGTTGATGATAGTTACAGCTGCCTTACACTTCACATTTTGTCTATAAGGACTGTATTTCTGTATTGGAGTGAAAGATTCTTAAGCTACCCACGGACAACACAAGGACTACACTGTGAAGGGCCATGCGCTTAAATTGAAGCCGGTCTCAAGTCACACACTAAAGGTCCGTTTACTATTAGATCTACAGAGGAAATCTGGTTATACTGTGACCCTGCGTGCGATCCTGCACTAAGAGCGGAGTTCACCATCTATATTATAGCGGCCGCTATAGTTTACCTTCAAGCTATCCTGACCAATAGGATTGCCCTACAGAGACGACGCCTCCTGATTTGTGACGTCACGGGACACGTATATGCCTCACGGAGGTGACTCTTGATACACGGACGGTACACCTAAAGGTAAAACGGGTTTACACTTACCCGGCTTCGGTTCTCTTTTGAATCATCTGAGGACTTTAGATTTGATGCCGACCTCCCCCTCATAATACTGAGACAAGGTTTATATTGGCAACAGCAGTTTTTATTTTGTGTTTTTTATACATCGGAGACGTCCGATTCTTAAGTGATCTATGTCTTTTTCTTTTTTGTAGGACATGTACCAATGTGATTGTTTGTTTTAAATTATATTTGTTAAGCAAGTAAATTTATTCTTTTTTTATCTCAATTTGTCTGCATAGCAATTATTTTTAAACTATTTAGCACCTTTAGCTTTTTTAGCGCTTCTCCTCGTTTTCATTCTTTCACTTATCCTTTTTTCCCTAATTTGAGGGACTTTAGGGTTGGAGTAGCTTGGTGCCTCTTGCGCACACTTTAACACACTTGCACACACCTGAATATAAATAGGCTATCCTTAGATAAGATTCAAGTTTCCTATCTAAAGGATCTTTAAAAGAAGTACTATCTTCCATAGGAATAGTAGTACGTTTAGCAAGAGTAGAGATAGCCCCATCAACTTTGGGATCTTTTCCCAAAACTCTAAAGTAACTGCTGGCAAAGGATACAATTTTTTAAACATTGAAGAAGGAATACAAGAAGTACCAGGCCTATTCCATTCCTTATAAATCATATCAGAAATAGCATCAGGAACTGGAGAAACCTCTGGAACAACTACAGGAGGTTTATTAACAGAATTTAAACGTTTGCTAGTTTTAATATCAAGAGGACTAGTTTCCTCCATATCCAATGTAATCAACACTTCTTTTAACAAAGAACGAATATACTCTATTTTAAATAAATAAGTAGATTTGTCATTGTCAATATCTGAGTCAGGATCTTCTGAACCAGATAGATCCTCATCAGAGAATGATAATTCAGTATGTTGTCGGTCTTTTGAAATTTCATCAACTTTATGAGAAGTTTTAAAAGACCTTTTACATTTATTAGAAGGCAGGATGCAGACAAAGCCTTCTGAATAGAATCAGCAATAAATTATTTTAAATTCACAGGTCTATCTTGTACATTAGAAGTTGAAGGAACATCAACAGGCAATGTACTATTACTGATGGACACATTATCTGCATGTAAAAGTTTATCATGACAACTATTACAAACCACAGCTGGAGATATAACCTCCACAAGTTTACAACAAATGCACTTAGCTTTGGTAGAACTGTTATCAGGCAGCAGGGTTCCAACAGTGATTTCTGAGACAGGATCAGATAGAGACATCTTGCAAATTTAAGAGAAAAAAACAACATATAAAGCAAAATTATCAATTTCCTTATATGGCAGTTTCAGGAATGGGAAAAAAAATGCAAACAGTATAGCCCTCTGCAAGAGGCATATAGGAATGGGGTTTTAAATAATGAAAATATTTGGTGCCAAGTATGACGCACAATACAAACAGAAAATATTTTGGCGCTAACAAAATCCAGAAATGACACACTTGCGTCATTGAAGACGCAACCTTGTCAAAGGACTCGGCGTCAACTAATACGCTGGAAGTGACAAATTTGCGTCATCGAATGTAACTTTGCGCAAAAAAAATATCGTGCCAAAAATGATGCAATAAACTTTAGCATTTTGCGCCCTCGCAAGCCAAATTCTGCCTGCGAATTTGATAATGACAGTCAATTGAAAAAAAGACTATACCCCAGGTAAGAAATACATTTTCCTAAAAAATGCATTTCCCAGATATGAAACTGACAGTCTGCAAAAGGAAATATACTGAAAACCTGAATCATGGCAAATATAAGTACAATACATATATTTAGAACTTTATATAAATACATAAAGTGCCAAACCATAGCTGAGAGTGTCTTAAGAAATGAAAACATACTTACCAAAAGACACCCATCCACATATAGCAGATAGCCAAACCAGTACTGAAATGGTTATCAGTAGAGGTAATGGAATATGAGAGTATATCGTCAATCTGAAAAGGGAGATAGGAGATGAATCTCTACGACCGATAACAGAGAACCTATGAAATAGATCTCCCGTGAGGAAAACCATTGCATTCAATGGGGCATATGTATCAAGCTCCGAATGGAGCTTGATGCCCCGTGTTTCTGGTGAGCCTGCAGGCTCACCAGAAACAGCAGTTATGAAGCAGCGGTCACAAAGACCGCTGCTCCATAACCTGTCCGCCTGCTCTGAGCAGGCAGACAGACATCGCCACAATACAACCTGATCGAGTACGATCGGGTTGATTGACACCCCCCTGCTGGCGGCCTATTGGCCACGAGTCTGCAGGGGGTGGCGTTGCACCAGCAGCACTTGTGAGCTGCTTGTGCAATGCTGAATACGGTGAGCGTATTGCTCGACGTATTCAGCAAGGTCTGGCGGACCTGATCCGCAGTGTCGGATCAGGTACGCCAGACCTTGATACATATGCCCCAATAGGTGATACTCCCCTGACATCCCTCTGGGTGGGTGTGGTGAGGGGTGTATTTATAGGCATTTTGAGGTTTGGGAAACTTTGCCCCTCCTGGTAGGATTGTATATCCCATACGTCACTAGCTCATGGACTCTTGCCAATTACATGAAAGAAAGGAAAAGTCATCCATAGATCAGGATGTATTCTAATAATATATTTAATATAGTGAATTGCTTGATAATAATAGAACTCTTGAGAGAGGGGAATATCATAAATTGAAACAGGCTGGGTTTTATATAACTGTGAAAAGAGAGCAAAGACAGGCGCAGCCCAATTCAAGTGTAGTATTCTTTAATTCAGTGTAAGAGCACACGTGCAAATGGCTACTTACAAAATGCACAAATAAAAACTGCATATAAAGGTATCTTTACATCCAAACTGTGTTGCTATATAGCATACAGCTGTAAAACAAACTCTACGCGTTTCGTCTGAGAGCGCTCAGACTTTCTCAAGAGGTAAAAAATTGAAAGTGTTGCAAGCATGGTGCCTACCGGCTTTATAAAAGGAACCACTAATTGCATGATTGATTACCAGCCAATCAAAGTATAGGTGAAACTGATTGGTAGGTGAGCATGTTAAGTTAGAAGAATGCTTTGCATAATTACATGTCTGAAAGGCATATATGATTTGTTCAGTACAAGCATCTTGAATGAAAAATAGAGGTTGAGAAATAAAAATAATAATGAAAATGCAGATGAACATGGATATGAAAAAATAACAATAAACATAAATTATGCTACATATACAAACTATGCAAAAATTAGCATTATGTTAAAAAACCTTGAATATTAAAAACAAGAGAAATGTTTAAAAACAATGTTTTTGAACAAATGAAATTTATAATTTAAAATTTGCTGTTATGTATATAAAATGTATTTGTAATAAAACTACATAAAAGCGTGCAGGTCTAATTCTAAATTTAGACCTGCTGGTTGCATGGTGTTTAGTTGATAAATCCACCATGATTCTCTACGTCTGAGTGTTAAAAGCCTGTTTGGAAATTTATTAGGGGGTATCCAGTCTATGACTTGGATTTTTAGGGATGAAGGATTTGAATTGTGATGTAATTTAAAATGTTCTGGCACACTGTGTGTCATAAGGCCATTCTTTATATTGTTGACATGTTCTCCCAGCCTTGTACGTATGCTTCTTTTGGTTCTTCCTATATAGATCAAATTGCAGCTGCATTTCAGCAGGTAAACTACATAGGTGGTACGGCAATTACTCTTATATTTTTGTTTGAATGTTATATCGCCCCCTGAGTTGGTAAAGGTGACCTCCCTATTTACATGTTGGCACATACCACATCTGGATACCCCGCATTTGTAGGTGCCGGGTTTTTGTTGTAACCAGTGTGTTTTATCCTTAATTGTACAAGGTTTGTTGGGATTACGTAATCTTGTCGGTGCTAAAATATTTTTAAAATCCATATTTTTTCTGAAAGTTACCATAGTTGATCTGGTAAAATATCGCCCAGTATGGGATCTGCCTTTAACACGCCCCAATGTTTCTTTAAAATATTTTGTATTTCTCTTGAACCCTGACTGTATGTTGTGATGAATCTGACATTATTTGATGTATTGGATTGTCTCCTTCGTTTTGATTTTTCAGTGGGAAGTAAAAGAGTTTTTCTGTCCATTAGAGAAACTTTAGTTTTAGCCTGTTCTAATATCTCAACTGAATAAACCTTTTCAATGAATCTGGAGTCTAATAGAGCACTCTCTTGATTGTAATCACTTATTTTGGTGCAGTTTCTCTTAACCCTTTGGTATTGCCCCAGGGGGATATTGGTCTTCCATCTGGGTAAATGGCCACTACCTGCATTAAGGAACCCATTCTTATCAGTTGGCTTTCTAAAATTCTTCACTACTACCTTATTCTGTTCATCAATATATAAAATTAAATCGAGGAACTCTATTTGTTTGGTGTCTATTTTTTATGTGAATTTTAAGTTATAGTTGTTTGTATTGATATGTTCTATGAACTCTTTACATAGTATTTCACTTCCCCTCCAGATGATAATCACATCGTCTATGTACCGAAAATAACAAATTAGGTTATTGTGATAAGGGTTATTTGTCCAAATGCGATTATTCTCAAAATGGTGCATGTAGAGATTGGCATACGATGGGGCGAATGTGGTCCCCATCGCAGTGCCCTGTATCTGTCTGTAAAACTGCTTGTCAAATGTAAAATAATTGTGTGAAAGTATAAAATTAATACCTGTTAAGATAAACTCAAGATGTTGGTGAGGTGAGAAGTCTTCAATTAGTATTTCTTTAATAGCCTTGATTCCTTGGTCGTGCGGTATACAAGTGTATAGCGACGATACGTCGCAGGATACCCACAAAAAATAATTCAACCAATCTAACCCAATCTAGCCCCAAACAAATTTCAGACTTATATTGATGTGCAAAAATATATTAGAAACCTGACCCTAAAAAGGTATTTTTTGAAGAACACACCCAGAATCACACCGACACTGCCCATTATTTTGGACCACTCTGACCAATCTGCCCTGGCAACACTCAATGAACTAGATACGGGGGTGACCTTTACCAATACATTGACACAAAATCAATCTGATTTGTTAGATCTTAGCACACACAATCTCGAGGAAAGTATCAAACATAGTGATTTCAAACGCAAATCTAGTTTTTACCCCTACACATCACAAGGCCAATTTATAAATACTTTTAATAAACTCATATGTGATGATCTCACTAAACTTTGGGAAAAGAAAGGTGACAACTGGATACATAAATATAATGATAATCTAACAATAAGTGAAAGAAAAACACTCAAAGATTTACAAAACAATTGCAATATTATTATCAGGGCAGCGGACAAGGGTGGTGGGGTGGTAATACAAAACAGAGATGATTACCTCAAAGAGGCTTTTAATATATTAAACGACCCAAACACATATAAGAAATTAAACTTTGATCCCACCCTCAAATTCAAAAAGGAACTTAATCTTATTCTGAAAGAGGCAAAAAATAACAATATACTTAATAATGATGAATTCAACTTCCTAACAGAAAACCACCCCAACATACCCACGTTTTATCACCTTCCCAAGGTGCATACAACCTTAATATCTCCACCTGGTAGAGCCATAATCTCCGGGATTGGATCACTAACTAATAACCTATCTGTATACATAGATCATTACTTACAGCCTGTAGTACAATCTACCAAGGCGTATCTCAGGGATACAATCCATACAATCAACACATTTGAAGGATTAGATTGGTCGAATGATTTTTTGTGGGTATCCTGCGACGTATCGTCGCTATACACTTGTATACCGCACGACCAAGGAATCAAGGCTATTAAAGAAATAATAATTGAAGACTTCTCACCTCACCAACATCTTGAGTTTATCTTAACAGGTATTAATTTTATACTTTCACACAATTATTTTACATTTGACAAGCAGTTTTACAGACAGATACAGGGCACTGCGATGGGGACCACATTCGCCCCATCGTATGCCAATCTCTACATGCACCATTTTGAGAATAATCGCATTTGGACAAATAACCCTTATCACAATCACCTAATTTGTTATTTTCGGTACATAGACGATGTGATTATCATCTGGAGGGGAAGCAAAATACTATGTAAAGAGTTCATAGAACATATCAATACAAACAACTATAACTTAAAATTCACATCAAAAATAGACACCAAACAAATAGAGTTCCTCCATTTAATTTTATATATTGATGAACAGAATAAGGTAGCAGTGAAGAATTTTAGAAAGCCAACTGATAAGAATGGGTTCCTTAATGCAGGTAGTGGCCATTTACCCAGATGGAAGACCAATATCCCCCTGGGGCAATACCAAAGGGTTAAGAGAAACTGCACCAAAATAAGCGATTACAATCAAGAGAGTGCTCTATTAGACTCCAGATTCATTGAAAAGGGTTATTCAGTTGAGATATTAGAACAGGCTAAAACTAAAGTTTCTCTAATGGACAGAAAAACTCTTTTACTTCCCACTGAAAAATCAAAACGAAGGAGACAATCCAATACATCAAATAATGTCAGATTCATCACAACATACAGTCAGGGTTCAAGAGAAATACAAAATATTTTAAAGAAACATTGGGGCGTGTTAAAGGCAGATCCCATACTGGGCGATATTTTACCAGATCAACCTTTGGTAACTTTCAGAAAAAATATGGATTTTAAAAATATTTTAGCACCCACAAGATTACGTAATCCCAACAAACCTTGTACAATTAAGGATAAAACACACTGGTTACAACAAAAACCCGGCACCTACAAATGCGGGGTATCCAGATGTGGTATGTGCCAACATGTAAATAGGGAGGTCACCTTTACCAACTCAGGGGGAGATATAACATTCAAACAAAAATATAAGAGTAATTGCAGTACCACCTATGTAGTTTACCTGCTGAAATGCAGCTGCAATTTGATCTATATAGGAAGAACCAAAAGAAGCATACGTACAAGGCTGGGAGAACATGTCAACAATATAAAGAATGGCCTTATGACACACAGTGTGCCAGAACATTTTAAATTACATCACAATTCATATCCTTCATCCCTAAAAATCCAAGTCATAGACTGGATACCCCCTAATAAATTTCCAAACAGGCTTTTAACACTCAGACATAGAGAATCATGGTGGATTTATCAACTAAACACCATGCAACCAGCAGGTCTAAATTTAGAATTAGACCTGCACGCTTTTATGTAGTTTTATTACAAATACATTTTATATACATAAAAGCACATTTTAAATTATAAATTTCATTTGTTCAAAAACATTGTTTTTAAACATTTCTCTTGTTTTTAATATTCAAGGTTTTTTAACATAATGCTAATTTTTGCATAGTTTGTATATGTAGCATAATTTATGTTTATTGTTATTTTTTCATTTCTATGTTTATTTTTTCATATCCATGTTCATCTGCATTTTCATTATTATTTTTATTTCTCAACCTCTATTTTTCATTCAAGATGCTTGTACTGAACAAATCATATATGCCTTTCAGACATGTAATTATGCAAAGCATTCTTCTAACTTAACATGCTCACCTACCAATCAGTTTCACCTATACTTTGATTGGCTGGTAATCAATCATGCAATTAGTGGTTCCTTTTATAAAGCCGGTAGGCACCATGCTTGCAACACTTTCAATTTTTTACCTCTTGAGAAAGTCTGAGCGCTCTCAGACGAAACGCGTAGAGTTTGTTTTACAGCTGTATGCTATACAGCAACACAGTTTGGATGTAAAGATACCTTTATATGCAGTTTTTATTTGTGCATTTTGTAAGTAGCCATTTGCACGTGTGCTCTTACACTGAATTAAAGAATACTACACTTGAATTGGGCTGCGCCTGTCTTTGCTCTCTTTTCACAGATTACTCCCTGCTGGAGGTGTTTGGAGAATACCCCCTTCTTTCTCAGGCAGCACCCATCACTACAGTAACACAGGAAGCGGATCATCACTAACAAGTGCAACACGCTCTCACAGTGGATCTACTTCCTGCTCAATAGAGCAACCGGCTTCCTTTCAGCTCACAGACCTACTCCAGGAACTTAAGCGCCCCTCAGCTTTTCTGTTTTGTGGGTTTTATATAACAACTTATATTTAAATATAAAGGGACATAAAATGGAATTTGCAAAAATGCTACCTTGAATATCCTTGTTTTCGTTTCAACCTCGTTGTTGCAAAGTAATTACCAGGTTTCCTCTTTACCAAAGGTAGAAAGCAGAGATTTGGGGTTCTGGGGTTCTTTGCCACATCCCTCTAAAAGGGACCCTCTTAAACATACAACTTACTGGACATACTGTTGAAGGTTGCATATACACACATCTGATGTTGCATGACTTGCAGCATGAGCACATGGTAGATGCATGTGTTTGCTGCCTACTGTTATATGTATAAATGACTTAGGAGTCACCAGCACTTTAAAAATCTTATACATTTTTATTAGGAATAATTAGTTACAGCGACGTTTCGGGGGTTTAACCCCTTAATCATGCTAGTGATACAATCTCTTCAAGATACTTTTATATACAATGTTTGGCGCCAAACTGACCTCACAGGGTCCTATGGCTCCACCTAGTGGTGGTTTTCAATAACTCTTTATTCATTAAAAAACAGTGAAATATGTATCAGCAATTATTAAAAACATAAGGTAACTTAATGAAAAATGTATATTTCATTTCTTTGTTTATCTAAATTACAGGATAACATTTAACTTTTAATTTAGACTGCAAGCTTTTACAATGTTGCTTTATCTATCCATTATGGATTTTATTTTATTTAAAGTTGATTTAGTGGAAACAAGATAGATCAAAATCCTTATTCAGGCCTTTTGGAATTAGTGTATCAAAATGGTGAATCCACCACATCTCACGTTGTTTAAGTAGTTTTTCCCTATCACTGCCATTTCTTTGTATCTTTAGACACAGGAATTGGCGCACCTCCAAACGCAGACCACATATTATTTCACATATTTAAACTTTTTTTCTTATTTTTTCCTTATTTGTCTTTATATTGCAAAAAATTGCCTTCTTAATATTTCAACATATTTAAAATAAAGATGGGATCTTAGTCACACAATATGGCCATATTTTGCTTAAGCCAGTCACCACTTTCAAGGTGTCCCATAAAGACTGGTCCTAACTGTATAAGATTAGCCAAACTAAGCTGAATAATGTAATTTTTAATATATCAAAACCAAATTTCAAACTTCTCATCCAGACAGCATGGGATGAGGCTTACTGGCTACATATAATTTCACATATTTCAAACATATCTCTTAATGTTGCAAAAAAATTGCTATCCAAATATATCCTAATACTATAAAATTAGCCATAATAAAGAGAAGATCCAAAATTACAAAATAGCAATAGTATACCACTCACCCAGACTGCATAGGATGAGGCTTCCTGGCTTTATATACACACAGTTGAATAACATAGTATGGAACACAGCTGAACAGGGTGGAGTGCTTTAAATCAAAGGGCTTTGGTCAGAACCCAGGTAATAAATCAGTAGGTAAAGATGATCAAGCACTTCTAATAAAAGCAGGTGTGTTCCATACTATGTTATTCAACTGTTGTATATAAAGCCAGGAAGCCTCATCCTATGCAGTCTGGGTGAGTGGTATACTATTGCTATTTTGTAATTTTGGATCTTCTCTTTATTATGGCTAATTTTATAGTATTAGGATATATTTGGATAGCAATTTTTTTGCAACATTAAGAGATATGTTTGAAATATGTGAAATTATATGTAGCCAGTAAGCCTCATCCCATGCAGTCTGGATGAGAAGTTTGAAATTTGGTTTTGATATATTAAAAATTACATTATTCAGCTTAGTTTGGCTAATCTTATACAGTTAGGACCAGTCTTTATGGGACAACTTGAAAGTGGTGACTGGCTTAAGCAAAATATGGCCATATTGTGTGACTAAGATCCCATCTTTATTTTAAATATGTTGAAATATTAAGAAGGCAATTTTTTGCAATATAAAGACAAATAAAGAAAAAATAAGAAAAAAAGTTTAAATATGTGAAATAATATGTGGTCTGCGTTTGGAGGTGCGCCAATTCCTGTGTCTAATTATATTTATTTTGGTCACTTTGGCAGCACTCCCCCCATATGTTCATTTAAAAACATATGCTTTTATTAGAAGTGCTTGATCATCTTTACCTACTGATTTCTTTGTATCTTAACCTGTTCTATAATTTGCCATCTCAATTGGTTAATAGCATGTCATTGCCATTGCTGTTCCCTTTGTCTTGTTTCAGGAAGATTGGTTTGTACAGACAAAGGGAACAGCAATGGGTTCCAACGTTGCCCCATACCTATAGTGAGGAATCAGTTACTTTCCTGGATACAAAGGTCTCCAAAGGATTAAATGTATTAAACATAGACCTGTTTTCTAAGGAAACTGATAAAAATACATTGTTGCTTTATAATAGTTTTCACTCCAGAGGATTAGTGGAATCTTTGCCTAAAAGTCAACTCATCAGAGTAAAAAGGATAGTCACCAATGAGGAATTATGTAAAATAAGATTAAAGGAATTGGCCAAGAAATTTGAAAAAAAGAGGTTACCCACACAAATTAATAAGGGAGAAGGTTAAGGAAATAGAAAGCCCCTCAATTAAAACTAATAAAGATAAGGACACAAATAGATTGGTATTTGTTACACAGCATAATCCATATAGCAATGTTATTAGCAAAGCCATCAGAAAAAATTGGCATGTGCTGTAAGATTGTAACCTTAACATAGATCTATTTAAAGAACCCCCCCATGATGGCCTATAAAAGGGTCAAACATATTGGAGACCACTTAGTAAGATCAGATATAGGACCCAATAGAGTGGAGAAACAATCATACATAGCAACAAAAAGTCATGGCAATTATCCTTGTCTAAATTATGCTAGCTGTAACTCTATTATAAAAGGGAAAAAATTATTTCATCCTCAAAATGGAAAATGCTATAATGTTGAGGGGTATAATACGTGTAACAGCAGCTTTGTAGTATACTTAATCAAATGTCCATGCTCTTTGGTCTATTTGGGAGAGACCACCCAAAAGATCAGAGAGAGGCTTAGCCAACATCGTTCTAATATAAGAAGGAAGAACATTGAGACACGCTTGTCCAAACATTTTTTGGAAAAAGGACATGCTATTAACCAATTGAGATGGCAAATTATAGAAGAGGTTAAGATACAAAGAAATGGCAGTGATAGGGAAAAACTACTTAAACAATGTGAGATGTGGTGGATTCACCATTTTGATACACTAATTCCAAAAGGCTTGAATAAGGATTTTGATCTATCTTGTTTCCACTAAATCAACTTTAAATAAAATAAAATCCTTAATGGATAGATAAAGCAACATTGTAAAAGCTTGCAGTCTAAATTAAAAGTTAAATGTTACCCAGTAATTTAGATAAACAAAGAAATGAAATATACATCTGTCATTAAAGGGACAGTCTAGGCCAAAATAAACTTTCATGAGTCAGATAGAGCATGTAATTTTGAACAATTTTCCAATTTACTTTTATCACCAATTTTGCTTTGTTCTCTTGGTATTCTTAGTTGAAAGTTTAACCTAGGAGGTTCATATGCTAATTTCTTAGACCTTGGAGCCCACCTCTTTCAGATTGCATTTTAACAGTTTTTCCCCACTAGAGGGTGTTAGTTCACATATTTCATATAGATAACACTGTGCTTGTGCACGTGAAGTAATCTGTGAGCAGGCACTGATTGGCTAGACTGCAAGTCTGTCAAAATAACTGAAAAAAGGGGCAGTTTGCAGAGGCTTAGATACAAGATAATCACAGAGGTTAAAAGTATATTATTATAACTGTTTTGGTTATGCAAAACTGGGGAATGGGTAATAAAGGGATTATCTATCTTTTAAAACAATAATAATTCTGGTGTAGACTGTCCCTTTAAGTCTGTCACTGTTTTTTAATGAATAAAGAGTTATTGAAAACCACCACTAGGTGGAGCCATAGGACCCTGTGAGGTCAGTTTGTCGCCAAACATTGTATACAAAAGTATCTTGAAGAGATTGTATCACTAGCATGATTAAGGGGCTAAACCCCCGAAACGTCGCTGTAACTAATTATTCCTAATAAAAATGTATAAGATTTTTTAAGTGTTGGTGACTCCTAAGTCATTTATACGTTTTGAGAGTATTGCAGTCATACTCTGTCACTCGAGCACTTGGTCACTACAGCAGTGCTGATATCCCTACTGCAAAAAGGCCTACTGTTATATGGTCAGAAGGTCACATGCACATGAAAACATTATTGAAAAACTGATAACTTTTTAAAAAAATAAGCATATTGCAAAAATGTATGTAATGGAATTGTGAGTGTTTCAAATTTCACTTTTATGTTGGATCTGTGATAAAACATAAAATGTGAGATGTAGTACTTTGGGGAATCCATATTTTTAGTTATCCCCCAATAATGGTCAGCAGTGTCATATACACAGTGAAAGTATATGTTCAGTGGTTTAATATAAATCCAGCATGTAGAAAGAAGCGCAAGAGCGATATGGTGTATTTTGCAGCTGTTTGCACACAAACATAAAAGCGCACGTATAATGAGTTGAAAGTACACGAGTTCACTTGAGCACAATTAAATTTAATGCGTGTCAGGTTAGCGTGACTTTAGAGCTCTGGTTAAAAGTACAGTTACACTCATAATAACAGGGGTCAAGTCGGGCGGGAACGCATGGGAACGGAGTTCCTGCACTATTTTTGCAGGAGGAACTAAGTTCCCTCTGGACAGAGGACAGAAACACTTCAGTAAACACTGATGTTGCTGGTGGGAGGAGCTGGAGCACAGTCTGGTTAGAGGGATAGTGAGATCCTCTTGTAATGGGCAGTAACACTTCCTACAATACACTAAATGTAAGACTGTCAACGGTCCTGCTGTATTATCACCCCTGTTATGAATATTATCTTTATTATCTTTTATTACACGTTTCTTACATTTCTGTGTGGCCTGCTCTGGGGTTATTAAGCTCCCCTCATCAGAAATAGGACTATTGCACCTTAATTTGGTTTCATTAACCAAAAGTATAGATTATATACATATAAGACATATAAATACAGCGTGTGTGCGTGTGTATATGTGTATATATATATATATATATATATATATATATATTTATATATATATATATATATATATATATATATATATATATATATATATATATATATATATATATAAGTATAAGTCTTGGTGAGTTCCCACACTTTTTTTTTGTAGGACTTGACCCCTGCATAATAACACTTAAAAAATTGCATTGAAAAGTTATAAGGACTCAAAGATATGAGGTCTCAGGTGTTAGAAAAAAAGGGCTGCAAAGGGTTTTAAGATAGAGATACATACATATACATGTTACATACACATACATGCTCTCTTGGTATCTTTATTTGAAAAAGCAGGAATGTAAGCTTACGAGCCAGCCCATTTTTGGTTCTGCACCCTGGATAGTGCTTGCTGATTGGTGGCTACATTTAGCCACCAATCAGCAAGGGCTACCCAGGTGCTGAACCAAAGATAGGCCGACTCGTAAGTTTACATTCTTGCTTTTTCAAATAAAGATACCAAGAGAACAAAGAAAAATTGATAACAGGAGTATATTAGAAAGTTGCTTAACCCTTTCAGTGCTAATGACGGCTCTGAGTCCTCACAGAATTTCTCACTCTGGAGCTAATGACGGCTTAGAGCCATCATGAACACTCTCCCACCTTGAGGGAGATCTGGGGGCTCCTTACTGCTCCTACCCCGGCGATCATGCCTGTAGAGTGACAGGCATCGCCGGGGCTTCACGTGATGCACAGTGACGTCACGCGCAATTACGTGATGACGTCACCGCGCAACTTTATTTATACTTAACAATGTTAAGTATAGGAGGAGGGGGCATGCTGCTTAGAAGCCTGTATCTCAGGCATCTAAGCAGCTACAGACCCCCAAGACCCACTGTTGGAAAGGTAATCGTCTAACCTTTCCAACAGTGTAAGTATTGGGAGTCTGTAAAAAAAAAAAAAGTTAAAAAAAAAAATTTCAAAAAGAAAAGAAAATATTAGCACCCAGGGGGGAAATGGCTTAGCAGCCAAAGGGTTAAAATTGCATGCTCTATCTGAGTCATGAAACAAATTGGATTCAGTATCCCTTAAAGCATTTATTTGCTTTACTGTATATGTATGTACATATTCCACATCCCAATGTTCTTCACTTATACAGGATAATGTCCTTTTTAGTGTAAATACATATTTCTATATATATCTAGATATACCTATACCTGTATATTTATTCATATAAATACATAGGTATAGATGCATTTTACATGAACATTATCAGATATATATATATATAAATATTTAATAATAAAAAATACATTATTTTCAATGTGAAGAATGTAAATATGGGTAATGTGCCACAGGGTTCGCAATTTAGGATTAACACTAGATCCGCCTATGAATGGTTATGCATTGACAGTGATTCCTTAACTAGTTAACTAGCACTGATTTTGAGGAACACACATATGATATTTTGAAGTGTTTGTTCTCTCTCTCTCAATCTTCCACCTTTTCAGACCTTGTGCTGCCTAACAGTACTGTGTTATGTGTGCAAACCTCACAAGCCAAGTTATGTAATACAGCAGTTTCAGCTTGTCTTCTTTGAATGGTAGCATAGCCCACTGTGTCATGGCAGACATTAAAATTGCAAAATTTAATTTTAAAAGCCATTCAAAAAATGTTTTTTCTTAGATTTATTTTAAAAGTCTTATATTACAGTACAGCCCTTCTTTATGGTTTGGTTTTGAAGACACTCTCAAACAAGAAGCAGACACATTCAATTAATTTTAGAATTAAGAAAATATTTTATCAAGGGCAGAATTCCTTTTAATATTTTCAACCATTACTCTTATGTAAGTATTGCCATCTTGAAGGTAGCTCTTGCAATTCAATACATAACACACTGAGCTTATGACAGTTCCATACAATACTATTTCTCTAGGCATTCTGATTCCACTGCAGTGCAGTATTATTGTTAAAAAGAAATCTGTAAGTCATGTATGTCTCTTTATATACAGTTCAATGCAGAAATATAAAGGACTCACAGATCTGCTGTTACAAGTGAGACCTGTAAAATATATATACATATTAGTTAACACATTTTACCTTCCTCTGGCAGACTCTACATAACCCCAAAAGTATTTGTGACGGCCGTAGATGTACAGCAAGCCAAACACTGCAGCCAGTTCTGGAAAATGAAAGATACGACATTTATGCAGGTGTGCACAACACAAGACAACATGCAAAGGGATAAAAACTAACCGTATTACTCATTAAAACTGTCAAATGTTTTCTTTAATGATTCAGATAGAGCATGCAATTTTAAGTAACTTTCTAATTTACTACTACTATTATTTTTTATTTGTTCTTTTGCTATCTTTATTTAAAAAGTAGGAATTTAAAGCTTAGGAGCCAGCCCATTTTAGGTTCAGCACCATGGATAGGGCTTGCTTATTGATAGATACAGTTAACAAACTAATAAGCAAGCATAACCCAGGTTCTTGATAAAAAATGGGCCAACTCTTAAGCTTTACATTCCTGCTTTTTAAATAAAAATAGCAAGAGAACGAATAAAAAATAATAATAGGAGTAAATTAGAAAGTTGCATGCTCTATCTGAATCATTAAAGAAAAAAAATGGGTTTAGTGTCCCTTTAAAAGGACTAATGTATTGAGTATTTTATTATTGCACTATTTCTTGTTTAAACAAACAATACTAAAAAGTAAAAATAAAACTTTCATTATTCAGATAGAGCATGCAATTATTAAACAAACAGCTTTCCAATCCACTTCTGTTATTAAATTTGCTTTGTCCTCCAGGTATCCTTACCTGAAGAATAAACCTAGGTAGGTTCATAGGACTTTGCATGTGTCTTAGCAGTCTATGGCAGGAGTGTCTGCATTAATGTATAACACTGCTATAAACATTGTTGCAAACACTGCTACAATATTATTATCATCATCATCAATTATTTGTATATCGCCAACAGATTCCGCAGTGCTAAAAACTGGGTCTCAATGCAAGGTAACAATTATGGGAGACAAAGGGATAGAGGGTTCTGCCAAGAGTTTCTCTGTTGTAAATCAGGTCTCATGAAGGTGATCTACAAGCTAGGTATAGGCGTACATGCTAAGGGGGGTTCAAGGGGATAACTAAAGGAGGAGAGGAACTAAGATAAGAAAATGTTAGTGTATATTATATGCATTCCTGAACAGTAGAGTCTTTAAGTTGTGCTTGAAAGTTGGAGAGTCTTGCGAAGCGCGGCAGAGTGTTCCACAAAATAGGGGCCAGTCTGGAGAAGTCTTGTAGACAGCAATGTGAGGAAATAATGAGAGGTGGAGAGAAGAAGTTCATAAGCAGAGCGAAGGGGATGGGAGTTAGAGTATCTGGAGACTAGGTCGAAGATATTGGGTGGAGCAGTGAGTGTTATTGAGAACTTTTGTGAGGATTTTGTGTTTTATTCTGGAGGTTAGAGGAAACCAATGAAGGGACTGGCAGAGAGGTGCATCAGATGAGGAGCGACATGTAAAAAAGATCAGCCTGGCAGAGGCATTTATTATGGATTTTAAGGGAGATAGATGGCAGCTAGGGAGGCCGGAGAGGATGGAGTTGCAATAGTCAAGGCAGTAAATAATGAGAGAATGGATTAAAGTCTTAGTTGTGTCTTGTGTGAGGAAGTGGCACATTTTTGATTTTTTTTTAAAGTGGAGGCAGCAGGACTTGGCCAAAGACTGGATGTGGGGAATGTAAGAGAGATCTGAGTCAAGTGTGAGTAATTATCAATAGGGTTTAGGGATTTTGGAAGAAGGGGGAAAATAAGGAGCTCATTTTTGGAGAGTTTTAGTTTAAGGTAGTGAGAGGACATTCAGGATGAAAAATTAGAAAGACAGTTAGTGACACGAGTTAATAAGGAAGGTGATAGATCTTGTTAGGGGTTGTAGATTTGGGCATACAAATGGTATTGAAACCTATGGGACTGTATTAAAGAACCTAAGGATGATGTATAAATTGGGAAGAGAAACAGAAAGTGGTAAAGGGTATATCTCTTCTTAGGGTCTCTCACGTAAGTCTGTTCATGTACAACTGTCATTTTGATATTCAGAGTGTGTGAAATATACACTAAGTGCCTGGCAGTGATACTGTCTCCCTTTACTGTTGGCCATTACAATACACTGAACAAGAGTCCGGTGTGTGCTGTAAACTGTATATAGACTCTGTGGTGGATGTTCACATTAGCAAATGGGATTTTCTCTTTTAGCATTTGTATATGCAATAACTTTAATAATACATTTGGCGTGATAAGAAGTAACCAGCTTCTTGTAATTACTTTGTAGCAGTGCAGACTGAGTCACGCTTTGGGCACCTATCATTTTAAGGAGCTTCTTTTTTTTTTCTAATTTGTTTCTATTCATTTTGTGACTTCTATCAAGCCCCCTCCCATCTTTTTACATTGACTGGGTACACCATTCTCTCTTTTTTTCGTTTTATCATATATGTACAATCGCTCATTGTGAGCTTTAAAATAAATTTTAAAATTTATAAGAGTGAGCACTAATTACCCATATTTTTTAGTTGGATTAACCTCCTAGCAAAGATCTGAGTTTTAAATAAAGAAAACTGGTGAGACTTCAGCATTAAATGTAGTTAAGGATCAGCTTGAGATAATAGTCTTGCTGGGTACTAGTAAACAGGATAAGTTTCTGTTTATGTTATAAAGACTAAGAGCTCCTTTTATCAAGCTGTGTATGCAGCTTTGAAGGCCCTTTACTGCAGCCGATAGTTAAGAAGCAGCAGTCATTAAACCGCTGCTTCCAAACCTGTATGCCAGCTCTTAGCTGGCGGATTAAAATCACCCCGGACACATTTGCCCGGGGTGATTGACAGCCTTTACTCGTGCCATTAGGCTGGCATGAGCAGGGGGAAGCATTGCAGAAGCAGTCATTTGTTAAATGCGGCAGCGAACCTTGTCCGTCTGGGCTTTGATAAATGGGACTCTATGGGGTAGATAGACCAAGCAGCAGACCGCTGCTCCTTAATTCGTCCGCCACTTCTGAGGTGGCAGACTGCAATCATTCCAATCCCATTGGGATGATTGACACTCCCTGCTTGCGGCCGATTGGCCACAAATGTGCAGGGGAAAGCATTGCACAAGCATTTCACCAGAAATGCTTGTGCAATGTTAAATGCTGAAAGCGTATGCTGTTGGCATTTAGCGATGTTGGCGGCCATGATTCTTTTCAGCGAATCATGTCCTCCTGACATATAATAAATCTACCCCTAAGTATCTAATTTAGATATTGAACTTATTGGTTGAGCATCCTACCTTCTTCACATCTTGTGATCATCTATTTACTATAAACTATTACAGATCTCTGTATCTAGCACCTGTGACAATACAGTACATGCTCTATGAGAATAATGATCTCTGTAAATACTTAGATGAAAGTCAACCCATAGACAAAATCTGTAGAATAAGCCTTCATGTCAATACTGTGTTCTGTTTGCTCTATAAATAAATGCAAGGAGAATTGCCCTGATCGATATGTGTATACTACAATAAAATAATAGGAGTCATCAAAATGTATTTTCATAATAATGTTCTTATTATTTTTAAAATGGTGATTCTACATCTTGGTGTAGCTGCAAGTAAAGCTGTGCATAGTAAGCACCAGTATTGTAACTTTAAGTGTAGCTTCGCCACCAATGAACAACAGTACCCATGCTATATTTACCTGAGCTGGAGAGAGGTGGTGATAGGTGTTAGTGTGGTATGGGGGTCTACATGTACATATTTTGATAGAGAGGACACGACAGTGAGAGGTTTAGAATATTATAGGGACAGTATACTTGATTTTGTTATTGTTTAAAAAAGATAGATAACTCCTTTACTACCTATTCCCCAGCTTTACATAACCAACATTAATATATTTTATAACATATAATATTGCCTGTTCCAATGCCCCTGCAGACAGCCCCTTATCTCAGTGCTTTTTTTTTTTTTTAGCTTTTTACAATCTTGCACTACAGGCAGACAGTGCAAGTTCATGTGTGCCAAATAGATACCATTGTGCTCACTCCCATAGAGAATTATA